>NC_081186.1:18648165-18716237 GCF_029867415.1 Vicia villosa | reverse complement strand
GAAT
Source organism: Vicia villosa (assembly GCF_029867415.1). Lineage (NCBI taxonomy): Eukaryota > Viridiplantae > Streptophyta > Magnoliopsida > Fabales > Fabaceae > Vicia > Vicia villosa. Next base: position 18,716,233 of record NC_081186.1, on the reverse strand, counting down.
GGAAACATCACAAGTCTCTTGGCTTCTTCAGAATGGCCTTCTATCTTCAATGATGTTGTGGTGGTGAGGAATCTCTGTAGATGCTTATTTGCATCTTCGTTGATTCTTCCTGAAAAGGGCTTGCTCTCCAACTGGCGGATAGTAGAAGGATGTAATTGGAAGTGTGCCACGTTGACCGGTTGATTTACTATTGTCATTCGGCCAAGTGGTGCGTTAGCTCTTCCATAATCACCTAAAAGTCTTTCCGCAGGAGGCGGATCAGCTGCCATAGTTTCAGATTCTGAATCTGACTGCTCGGATGGGATGGATAATGTTTCTTCGTTTTCTGATTCTGAAACTATGGTTGATTCTTCTTTTGATGCCAGTCTTTTTTGCTTAGCTTCTCGAAGTCGTGCTCGCAATGATCTTTCTGATTCTGCGTCAAAAAGAAATTCTGCTGAGGCCTTACCTCGCATACAATATTAGACAATGATTAGTTGAGAGCAACAATAAAATAAAAACAAAATAAAAATTATTGAAAAATAATATTTTAGTTGCAGAGCAAAAAAATTTCAATTGACTTATTAATCACTAGTATTTTGGCAATCCCCGGCAACGGCGCTAAAAACTTGATCGAAAAAATAGCAAGTGTACTATTTTCACCGATGTAGTTATAATGGGTTTACTCCAAGTATCGATCTCGAGGACTGCGTAGGAAATATAAGTTATTATATTGAGTCAATTAAACAAAAGAGCATAGGGGTGCTTTTGATTATCAATGAAATAAGTTGAAATAATACAAATAAGCTGAAATTAAAATTGAGCTTTTTATAATATGAGAAAAATGCCAAGGTAAGGTGTGTGATTTACTCTATAACTCCTCTAGATTAAGATCTCTTTAACAAGTTCATACAATTCAATTATTTATTCTTAAGGATGTTTTCCCTAAGTCCTTAGTGAAAATCTTTTGGTTTATAATCCTATTACCTAAGTCCTTAGAGACATAGGAGAAAACCAAATCTTTGATTAATCAAGAATTTCTAAATAACCATACGGTATCCCTAGTCCTAGGTGATAACTATACGGTTCAATTGTATACAAACCTTAACAATCGTAGTCCTACAAATTGTTAACCATAGAATAATCCTTATTGATCCGATAAAGACAATATTAAAAACATTATACAATCGAATTGAATAATACGAACATTTGATTAACGAAATACGAAATCCAGAGTTATTACAAATCAAATCAGGGACACCCCCTAGCATTGAAGAGTTTAGACATTACAAAGATTAATGAAAACTCTGATCTTCAATGGTGTCCACCGTTGAATCTCTTCGTCTTCCAAACCCTTGATGAAGCTATCTTCTCCCCTTGTTGGAATTCTATCGTACGATCTAAAAAGTGTCTCCTCCTTGTCTCTCCAATCACTTTTAACCTCTCTAGGTTTTCAGGTCCAATACAGAATACCAAAAATGCCCCTGCGACTTTAAAATTGTCAAAGCATAAAAAATCAGATTTTCTGTCCGCACCAGCTGACACGGCCGTGTCACTTGACACGGGCAGACCGTGTCAGCTTCTGGTTTTGGGGGAATTGCTTCAGGAGGCCTGACACGGCCGTGTCAGGTGACACGGGCAGACCGTGTCAGCCTCTGCCTCTTCACTCCATTTTTGCTCTTTGTTCCCTTTTTGCGTACCACTTGGACATGCGATCTTTCATCAATCCAAAGCTGACCTAAAACAATCACCAAACGAGATCAAAAGCACCTAATAGACAACGATAAATGGCACAAAAACAAATTGCAAACAAATAAACCACAACAAGATAAATTAAAGAAAAACACTTAAAAACAACCACAAAGTGTTACCAAGCATGTCGATCTTTTGCCGAATTCATGATGAAATTAAGTATAAATGGTGACCAATCAATACCAGTGGCTGTTGAGAAATTAGTTGAGCCACCGGCAGCAATGTCTATAAGCTGTTTTGTCTTGACTCGTAGACCATTCACAAAAGTTTGCATTTGCTCGGTTGGATCCATGTTATGAGTAGGACATGCAACCAAACACCTCTTAAACCTTTTATATGCATCTCCAAGTGATTCCCCTTCTTTCTGTTTGAAATTGACAATGTCATATATTTTTCGAATGAAAACTGAAGCAGGGAAATACTCATTAAGGAAAGCATTTTCCATCTCTTGCCATGTCGTGATACTCCCAGCTGGAAGTGAGTAAAACCACTCTTCCGCATCCTCAGATAAAGTGAATGGAAACATCACAAGTCTCTTGGCTTCTTCAGAATGGCCTTCTATCTTCAATGATGTTGTGGTGGTGAGGAATCTCTGTAGATGCTTATTTGCATCTTCGTTGATTCTTCCTGAAAAGGGCTTGCTCTCCAACTGGCGGATAGTAGAAGGATGTAATTGGAAGTGTGCCACGTTGACCGGTTGATTTACTATTGTCATTCGGCCAAGTGGTGCGTTAGCTCTTCCATAATCACCTAAAAGTCTTTCCGCAGGAGGCGGATCAGCTGCCATAGTTTCAGATTCTGAATCTGACTGCTCGGATGGGATGGATAATGTTTCTTCGTTTTCTGATTCTGAAACTATGGTTGATTCTTCTTTTGATGCCAGTCTTTTTTGCTTAGCTTCTCGAAGTCGTGCTCGCAATGATCTTTCTGATTCTGCGTCAAAAAGAAATTCTGCTGAGGCCTTACCTCGCATACAATATTAGACAATGATTAGTTGAGAGCAACAATAAAATAAAAACAAAATAAAAATTATTGAAAAATAATATTTTAGTTGCAGAGCAAAAAAATTTCAATTGACTTATTAATCACTAGTATTTTGGCAATCCCCGGCAACGGCGCTAAAAACTTGATCGAAAAAATAGCAAGTGTACTATTTTCACCGATGTAGTTATAATGGGTTTACCCCAAGTATCGATCTCGAGGACTGCGTAGGAAATATAAGTTATTATATTGAGTCAATTAAACAAAAGAGCATAGGGGTGCTTTTGATTATCAATGAAATAAGTTGAAATAATACAAATAAGCTGAAATTAAAATTGAGCTTTTTATAATATGAGAAAAATGCCAAGGTAAGGTGTGTGATTTACTCTATAACTCCTCTAGATTAAGATCTCTTTAACAAGTTCATACAATTCAATTATTTATTCTTAAGGATGTTTTCCCTAAGTCCTTAGTGAAAATCTTTTGGTTTATAATCCTATTACCTAAGTCCTTAGAGACATAGGAGAAAACCAAATCTTTGATTAATCAAGAATTTCTAAATAACCATACGGTATCCCTAGTCCTAGGTGATAACTATACGGTTCAATTGTATACAAACCTTAACAATCGTAGTCCTACAAATTGTTAACCATAGAATAATCCTTATTGATCCGATAAAGACAATATTAAAAACATTATACAATCGAATTGAATAATACGAACATTTGATTAACGAAATACGAAATCCAGAGTTATTACAAATCAAATCAGGGACACCCTCTAGCATTGAAGAGTTTAGACATTACAAAGATTAATGAAAACTCTGATCTTCAATCGTGTCCACCGTTGAATCTCTTCGTCTTCCAAACCCTTGATGAAGCTATCTTCTCCCCTTGTTGGAATTCTATCGTACGATCTAAAAAGTGTCTCCTCCTTGTCTCTCCAATCACTTTTAACCTCTCTAGGTTTTCAGGTCCAATACAGAATACCAAAAATGCCCCTGCGACTTTAAAATTGTCAAAGCATAAAAAATCAGATTTTCTGTCCGCACCAGCTGACACGGCCGTGTCACTTGACACGGGCAGACCGTGTCAGCTTCTGGTTTTAGGGGAATTGCTTCAGGAGGCCTGACACGGCCGTGTCAGGTGACACGGGCAGACCGTGTCAGCCTCTGCCTCTTCACTCCATTTTTGCTCTTTGTTCCCTTTTTGCGTACCACTTGGACATGCGATCTTTCATCAATCCAAATCTGACCTAAAACAATCACCAAACGAGATCAAAAGCACCTAATAGACAACGATAAATGGCACAAAAACAAATTGCAAACAAATAAACCACAACAAGATAAATTAAAGAAAAACACTTAAAAACAACCACAAAGTGTTACCAAGCATGTCGATCTTTTGCCAAATTCATGATGAAATTAAGTATAAATGGTGACCAATCAATACCAGTGGCTGTTGAGAAATTAGTTGAGCCACCGGCAGCAATGTCTATAAGCTGTTTTGTCTTGACTCGTAGACCATTCACAAAAGTTTGCATTTGCTCGGTTGGATCCATGTTATGAGTAGGACATGCAACCAAACACCTCTTAAACCTTTTATATGCATCTCCAAGTGATTCCCCTTCTTTCTGTTTGAAATTGACAATGTCATATATTTTTCGAATGAAAACTGAAGCAGGGAAATACTCATTAAGGAAAGCATTTTCCATCTCTTGCCATGTCGTGCTACTCCCAGCTGGAAGTGAGTAAAACCACTCTTCCGCATCCTCAGATAAAGTGAATGGAAACATCACAAGTCTCTTGGCTTCTTCAGAATGGCCTTCTATCTTCAATGATGTTGTGGTGGTGAGGAATCTCTGTAGATGCTTATTTGCATCTTCGTTGATTCTTCCTGAAAAGGGCTTGCTCTCCAACTGGCGGATAGTAGAAGGATGTAATTGGAAGTGTGCCACGTTGACCGGTTAATTTACTATTGTCATTCGGCCAAGTGGTGCGTTAGCTCTTCCATAATCACCTAAAAGTCTTTCCGCAGGAGGCGGATCAGCTGCCATAGTTTCAGATTCTGAATCTGACTGCTCGGATGGGATGGATAATGTTTCTTCGTTTTCTGATTCTGAAACTATGGTTGATTCTTCTTTTGATGCCAGTCTTTTTTGCTTAGCTTCTCGAAGTCGTGCTCGCAATGATCTTTCTGATTCTGCGTCAAAAAGAAATTCTGCTGAGGCCTTACCTCGCATACAATATTAGACAATGATTAGTTGAGAGCAACAATAAAATAAAAACAAAATAAAAATTATTGAAAAATAATATTTTAGTTGCAGAGCAAAAAAATTTCAATTGACTTATTAATCACTAGTATTTTGGCAATCCCCGGCAACGGCGCTAAAAACTTAATCGAAAAAATAGCAAGTGTACTATTTTCACCGATGTAGTTATAATGGGTTTACCCCAAGTATCGATCTCGAGGACTGCGTAGGAAATATAAGTTATTATATTGAGTCAATTAAACAAAAGAGCATAGGGGTGCTTTTGATTATCAATGAAATAAGTTGAAATAATACAAATAAGCTGAAATTAAAATTGAGCTTTTTATAATATGAGAAAAATGCCAAGGTAAGGTGTGTGATTTACTCTATAACTCCTCTAGATTAAGATCTCTTTAACAAGTTCATACAATTCAATTATTTATTCTTAAGGATGTTTTCCCTAAGTCCTTAGTGAAAATCTTTTGGTTTATAATCCTATTACCTAAGTCCTTAGAGACATAGGAGAAAACCAAATCTTTGATTAATCAAGAATTTCTAAATAACCATACGGTATCCCTAGTCCTAGGTGATAACTATACGGTTCAATTGTATACAAACCTTAACAATCGTAGTCCTACAAATTGTTAACCATAGAATAATCCTTATTGATCCGATAAAGACAATATTAAAAACATTATACAATCGAATTGAATAATACGAACATTTGATTAACGAAATACGAAATCCAGAGTTATTACAAATCAAATCAGGGACACCCTCTAGCATTGAAGAGTTTAGACATTACAAAGATTAATGAAAACTCTGATCTTCAATCGTGTCCACCGTTGAATCTCTTCGTCTTCCAAACCCTTGATGAAGCTATCTTCTCCCCTTGTTGGAATTCTATCGTACGATCTAAAAAGTGTCTCCTCCTTGTCTCTCCAATCACTTTTAACCTCTCTAGGTTTTCAGGTCCAATACAGAATACCAAAAATGCCCCTGCGACTTTAAAATTGTCAAAGCATAAAAAATCAGATTTTCTGTCCGCACCAGCTGACACGGCCGTGTCACTTGACACGGGCAGACCGTGTCAGCTTCTGGTTTTAGGGGAATTGCTTCAGGAGGCCTGACACGGCCGTGTCAGGTGACACGGGCAGACCGTGTCAGCCTCTGCCTCTTCACTCCATTTTTGCTCTTTGTTCCCTTTTTGCGTACCACTTGGACATGCGATCTTTCATCAATCCAAATCTGACCTAAAACAATCACCAAACGAGATCAAAAGCACCTAATAGACAACGATAAATGGCACAAAAACAAATTGCAAACAAATAAACCACAACAAGATAAATTAAAGAAAAACACTTAAAAACAACCACAAAGTGTTACCAAGCATGTCGATCTTTTGCCAAATTCATGATGAAATTAAGTATAAATGGTGACCGATCAATACCAGTGGCTGTTGAGAAATTAGTTGAGCCACCGGCAGCAATGTCTATAAGCTGTTTTGTCTTGACTCGTAGACCATTCACAAAAGTTTGCATTTGCTCGGTTGGATCCATGTTATGAGTAGGACATGCAACCAAACACCTCTTAAACCTTTTATATGCATCTCCAAGTGATTCCCCTTCTTTCTGTTTGAAATTGACAATGTCATATATTTTTCGAATGAAAACTGAAGCAGGGAAATACTCATTAAGGAAAGCATTTTCCATCTCTTGCCATGTCGTGCTACTCCCAGCTGGAAGTGAGTAAAACCACTCTTCCGCATCCTCAGATAAAGTGAATGGAAACATCACAAGTCTCTTGGCTTCTTCAGAATGGCCTTCTATCTTCAATGATGTTGTGGTGGTGAGGAATCTCTGTAGATGCTTATTTGCATCTTCGTTGATTCTTCCTGAAAAGGGCTTGCTCTCCAACTGGCGGATAGTAGAAGGATGTAATTGGAAGTGTGCCACGTTGACCGGTTAATTTACTATTGTCATTCGGCCAAGTGGTGCGTTAGCTCTTCCATAATCACCTAAAAGTCTTTCCGCAGGAGGCGGATCAGCTGCCATAGTTTCAGATTCTGAATCTGACTGCTCGGATGGGATGGATAATGTTTCTTCGTTTTCTGATTCTGAAACTATGGTTGATTCTTCTTTTGATGCCAGTCTTTTTTGCTTAGCTTCTCGAAGTCGTGCTCGCAATGATCTTTCTGATTCTGCGTCAAAAAGAAATTCTGCTGAGGCCTTACCTCGCATACAATATTAGACAATGATTAGTTGAGAGCAACAATAAAATAAAAACAAAATAAAAATTATTGAAAAATAATATTTTAGTTGCAGAGCAAAAAAATTTCAATTGACTTATTAATCACTAGTATTTTGGCAATCCCCGGCAACGGCGCTAAAAACTTAATCGAAAAAATAGCAAGTGTACTATTTTCACCGATGTAGTTATAATGGGTTTACTCCAAGTATCGATCTCGAGGACTGCGTAGGAAATATAAGTTATTATATTGAGTCAATTAAACAAAAGAGCATAGGGGTGCTTTTGATTATCAATGAAATAAGTTGAAATAATACAAATAAGCTGAAATTAAAATTGAGCTTTTTATAATATGAGAAAAATGCCAAGGTAAGGTGTGTGATTTACTCTATAACTCCTCTAGATTAAGATCTCTTTAACAAGTTCATACAATTCAATTATTTATTCTTAAGGATGTTTTCCCTAAGTCCTTAGTGAAAATCTTTTGGTTTATAATCCTATTACCTAAGTCCTTAGAGACATAGGAGAAAACCAAATCTTTGATTAATCAAGAATTTCTAAATAACCATACGGTATCCCTAGTCCTAGGTGATAACTATACGGTTCAATTGTATACAAACCTTAACAATCGTAGTCCTACAAATTGTTAACCATAGAATAATCCTTATTGATCCGATAAAGACAATATTAAAAACATTATACAATCGAATTGAATAATACGAACATTTGATTAACGAAATACGAAATCCAGAGTTATTACAAATCAAATCAGGGACACCCTCTAGCATTGAAGAGTTTAGACATTACAAAGATTAATGAAAACTCTGATCTTCAATCGTGTCCACCGTTGAATCTCTTCGTCTTCCAAACCCTTGATGAAGCTATCTTCTCCCCTTGTTGGAATTCTATCGTACGATCTAAAAAGTGTCTCCTCCTTGTCTCTCCAATCACTTTTAACCTCTCTAGGTTTTCAGGTCCAATACAGAATACCAAAAATGCCCCTGCGACTTTAAAATTGTCAAAGCATAAAAAATCAGATTTTCTGTCCGCACCAGCTGACACGGCCGTGTCACTTGACACGGGCAGACCGTGTCAGCTTCTGGTTTTAGGGGAATTGCTTCAGGAGGCCTGACACGGCCGTGTCAGGTGACACGGGCAGACCGTGTCAGCCTCTGCCTCTTCACTCCATTTTTGCTCTTTGTTCCCTTTTTGCGTACCACTTGGACATGCGATCTTTCATCAATCCAAATCTGACCTAAAACAATCACCAAACGAGATCAAAAGCACCTAATAGACAACGATAAATGGCACAAAAACAAATTGCAAACAAATAAACCACAACAAGATAAATTAAAGAAAAACACTTAAAAACAACCACAAAGTGTTACCAAGCATGTCGATCTTTTGCCAAATTCATGATGAAATTAAGTATAAATGGTGACCGATCAATACCAGTGGCTGTTGAGAAATTAGTTGAGCCACCGGCAGCAATGTCTATAAGCTGTTTTGTCTTGACTCGTAGACCATTCACAAAAGTTTGCATTTGCTCGGTTGGATCCATGTTATGAGTAGGACATGCAACCAAACACCTCTTAAACCTTTTATATGCATCTCCAAGTGATTCCCCTTCTTTCTGTTTGAAATTGACAATGTCATATATTTTTCGAATGAAAACTGAAGCAGGGAAATACTCATTAAGGAAAGCATTTTCCATCTCTTGCCATGTCGTGCTACTCCCAGCTGGAAGTGAGTAAAACCACTCTTCCGCATCCTCAGATAAAGTGAATGGAAACATCACAAGTCTCTTGGCTTCTTCAGAATGGCCTTCTATCTTCAATGATGTTGTGGTGGTGAGGAATCTCTGTAGATGCTTATTTGCATCTTCGTTGATTCTTCCTGAAAAGGGCTTGCTCTCCAACTGGCGGATAGTAGAAGGATGTAATTGGAAGTGTGCCACGTTGACCGGTTAATTTACTATTGTCATTCGGCCAAGTGGTGCGTTAGCTCTTCCATAATCACCTAAAAGTCTTTCCGCAGGAGGCGGATCAGCTGCCATAGTTTCAGATTCTGAATCTGACTGCTCGGATGGGATGGATAATGTTTCTTCGTTTTCTGATTCTGAAACTATGGTTGATTCTTCTTTTGATGCCAGTCTTTTTTGCTTAGCTTCTCGAAGTCGTGCTCGCAATGATCTTTCTGATTCTGCGTCAAAAAGAAATTCTGCTGAGGCCTTACCTCGCATACAATATTAGACAATGATTAGTTGAGAGCAACAATAAAATAAAAACAAAATAAAAATTATTGAAAAATAATATTTTAGTTGCAGAGCAAAAAAATTTCAATTGACTTATTAATCACTAGTATTTTGGCAATCCCCGGCAACGGCGCTAAAAACTTAATCGAAAAAATAGCAAGTGTACTATTTTCACCGATGTAGTTATAATGGGTTTACTCCAAGTATCGATCTCGAGGACTGCGTAGGAAATATAAGTTATTATATTGAGTCAATTAAACAAAAGAGCATAGGGGTGCTTTTGATTATCAATGAAATAAGTTGAAATAATACAAATAAGCTGAAATTAAAATTGAGCTTTTTATAATATGAGAAAAATGCCAAGGTAAGGTGTGTGATTTACTCTATAACTCCTCTAGATTAAGATCTCTTTAACAAGTTCATACAATTCAATTATTTATTCTTAAGGATGTTTTCCCTAAGTCCTTAGTGAAAATCTTTTGGTTTATAATCCTATTACCTAAGTCCTTAGAGACATAGGAGAAAACCAAATCTTTGATTAATCAAGAATTTCTAAATAACCATACGGTATCCCTAGTCCTAGGTGATAACTATACGGTTCAATTGTATACAAACCTTAACAATCGTAGTCCTACAAATTGTTAACCATAGAATAATCCTTATTGATCCGATAAAGACAATATTAAAAACATTATACAATCGAATTGAATAATACGAACATTTGATTAACGAAATACGAAATCCAGAGTTATTACAAATCAAATCAGGGACACCCTCTAGCATTGAAGAGTTTAGACATTACAAAGATTAATGAAAACTCTGATCTTCAATCGTGTCCACCGTTGAATCTCTTCGTCTTCCAAACCCTTGATGAAGCTATCTTCTCCCCTTGTTGGAATTCTATCGTACGATCTAAAAAGTGTCTCCTCCTTGTCTCTCCAATCACTTTTAACCTCTCTAGGTTTTCAGGTCCAATACAGAATACCAAAAATGCCCCTGCGACTTTAAAATTGTCAAAGCATAAAAAATCAGATTTTCTGTCCGCACCAGCTGACACGGCCGTGTCACTTGACACGGGCAGACCGTGTCAGCTTCTGGTTTTAGGGGAATTGCTTCAGGAGGCCTGACACGGCCGTGTCAGGTGACACGGGCAGACCGTGTCAGCCTCTGCCTCTTCACTCCATTTTTGCTCTTTGTTCCCTTTTTGCGTACCACTTGGACATGCGATCTTTCATCAATCCAAATCTGACCTAAAACAATCACCAAACGAGATCAAAAGCACCTAATAGACAACGATAAATGGCACAAAAACAAATTGCAAACAAATAAACCACAACAAGATAAATTAAAGAAAAACACTTAAAAACAACCACAAAGTGTTACCAAGCATGTCGATCTTTTGCCAAATTCATGATGAAATTAAGTATAAATGGTGACCGATCAATACCAGTGGCTGTTGAGAAATTAGTTGAGCCACCGGCAGCAATGTCTATAAGCTGTTTTGTCTTGACTCGTAGACCATTCACAAAAGTTTGCATTTGCTCGGTTGGATCCATGTTATGAGTAGGACATGCAACCAAACACCTCTTAAACCTTTTATATGCATCTCCAAGTGATTCCCCTTCTTTCTGTTTGAAATTGACAATGTCATATATTTTTCGAATGAAAACTGAAGCAGGGAAATACTCATTAAGGAAAGCATTTTCCATCTCTTGCCATGTCGTGCTACTCCCAGCTGGAAGTGAGTAAAACCACTCTTCCGCATCCTCAGATAAAGTGAATGGAAACATCACAAGTCTCTTGGCTTCTTCAGAATGGCCTTCTATCTTCAATGATGTTGTGGTGGTGAGGAATCTCTGTAGATGCTTATTTGCATCTTCGTTGATTCTTCCTGAAAAGGGCTTGCTCTCCAACTGGCGGATAGTAGAAGGATGTAATTGGAAGTGTGCCACGTTGACCGGTTAATTTACTATTGTCATTCGGCCAAGTGGTGCGTTAGCTCTTCCATAATCACCTAAAAGTCTTTCCGCAGGAGGCGGATCAGCTGCCATAGTTTCAGATTCTGAATCTGACTGCTCGGATGGGATGGATAATGTTTCTTCGTTTTCTGATTCTGAAACTATGGTTGATTCTTCTTTTGATGCCAGTCTTTTTTGCTTAGCTTCTCGAAGTCGTGCTCGCAATGATCTTTCTGATTCTGCGTCAAAAAGAAATTCTGCTGAGGCCTTACCTCGCATACAATATTAGACAATGATTAGTTGAGAGCAACAATAAAATAAAAACAAAATAAAAATTATTGAAAAATAATATTTTAGTTGCAGAGCAAAAAAATTTCAATTGACTTATTAATCACTAGTATTTTGGCAATCCCCGGCAACGGCGCTAAAAACTTAATCGAAAAAATAGCAAGTGTACTATTTTCACCGATGTAGTTATAATGGGTTTACCCCAAGTATCGATCTCGAGGACTGCGTAGGAAATATAAGTTATTATATTGAGTCAATTAAACAAAAGAGCATAGGGGTGCTTTTGATTATCAATGAAATAAGTTGAAATAATACAAATAAGCTGAAATTAAAATTGAGCTTTTTATAATATGAGAAAAATGCCAAGGTAAGGTGTGTGATTTACTCTATAACTCCTCAAGATTAAGATCTCTTTAACAAGTTCATACAATTCAATTATTTATTCTTAAGGATGTTTTCCCTAAGTCCTTAGTGAAAATCTTTTGGTTTATAATCCTATTACCTAAGTCCTTAGAGACATAGGAGAAAACCAAATCTTTGATTAATCAAGAATTTCTAAATAACCATACGGTATCCCTAGTCCTAGGTGATAACTATACGGTTCAATTGTATACAAACCTTAACAATCGTAGTCCTACAAATTGTTAACCATAGAATAATCCTTATTGATCCGATAAAGACAATATTAAAAACATTATACAATCGAATTGAATAATACGAACATTTGATTAACGAAATACGAAATCCAGAGTTATTACAAATCAAATCAGGGACACCCTCTAGCATTGAAGAGTTTAGACATTACAAAGATTAATGAAAACTCTGATCTTCAATCGTGTCCACCGTTGAATCTCTTCGTCTTCCAAACCCTTGATGAAGCTATCTTCTCCCCTTGTTGGAATTCTATCGTACGATCTAAAAAGTGTCTCCTCCTTGTCTCTCCAATCACTTTTAACCTCTCTAGGTTTTTAGGTCCAATACAGAATACCAAAAATGCCCCTGCGACTTTAAAATTGTCAAAGCATAAAAAATCAGATTTTCTGTCCGCACCAGCTGACACGGCCGTGTCACTTGACACGGGCAGACCGTGTCAGCTTCTGGTTTTAGGGGAATTGCATCATGAGGCCTGACACGGCCGTGTCAGGTGACACGGGCAGACCGTGTCAGCCTCTGCCTCTTCACTCCATTTTTGCTCTTTGTTCCCTTTTTGCGTACCACTTGGACATGCGATCTTTCATCAATCCAAATCTGACCTAAAACAATCACCAAACGAGATCAAAAGCACCTAATAGACAACGATAAATGGCACAAAAACAAATTGCAAACAAATAAACCACAACAAGATAAATTAAAGAAAAACACTTAAAAACAACCACAAAGTGTTACCAAGCATGTCGATCTTTTGCCAAATTCATGATGAAATTAAGTATAAATGGTGACCGATCAATACCAGTGGCTGTTGAGAAATTAGTTGAGCCACCGGCAGCAATGTCTATAAGCTGTTTTGTCTTGACTCGTAGACCATTCACAAAAGTTTGCATTTGCTCGGTTGGATCCATGTTATGAGTAGGACATGCAACCAAACACCTCTTAAACCTTTTATATGCATCTCCAAGTGATTCCCCTTCTTTCTGTTTGAAATTGACAATGTCATATATTTTTCGAATGAAAACTGAAGCAGGGAAATACTCATTAAGGAAAGCATTTTCCATCTCTTGCCATGTCGTGCTACTCCCAGCTGGAAGTGAGTAAAACCACTCTTCCGCATCCTCAGATAAAGTGAATGGAAACATCACAAGTCTCTTGGCTTCTTCAGAATGGCCTTCTATCTTCAATGATGTTGTGGTGGTGAGGAATCTCTGTAGATGCTTATTTGCATCTTCGTTGATTCTTCCTGAAAAGGGCTTGCTCTCTAACTGGCGGATAGTAGAAGGATGTAATTGGAAGTGTGCCACGTTGACCGGTTAATTTACTATTGTCATTCGGCCAAGTGGTGCGTTAGCTCTTCCATAATCACCTAAAAGTCTTTCCGCAGGAGGCGGATCAGCTGCCATAGTTTCAGATTCTGAATCTGACTGCTCGGATGGGATGGATAATGTTTCTTCGTTTTCTGATTCTGAAACTATGGTTGATTCTTCTTTTGATGCCAGTCTTTTTTGCTTAGCTTCTCGAAGTCGTGCTCGCAATGATCTTTCTGATTCTGCGTCAAAAAGAAATTCTGCTGAGGCCTTACCTCGCATACAATATTAGACAATGATTAGTTGAGAGCAACAATAAAATAAAAACAAAATAAAAATTATTGAAAAATAATATTTTAGTTGCAGAGCAAAAAAATTTCAATTGACTTATTAATCACTAGTATTTTGGCAATCCCCGGCAACGGCGCTAAAAACTTAATCGAAAAAATAGCAAGTGTACTATTTTCACCGATGTAGTTATAATGGGTTTACCCCAAGTATCGATCTCGAGGACTGCGTAGGAAATATAAGTTATTATATTGAGTCAATTAAACAAAAGAGCATAGGGGTGCTTTTGATTATCAATGAAATAAGTTGAAATAATACAAATAAGCTGAAATTAAAATTGAGCTTTTTATAATATGAGAAAAATGCCAAGGTAAGGTGTGTGATTTACTCTATAACTCCTCTAGATTAAGATCTCTTTAACAAGTTCATACAATTCAATTATTTATTCTTAAGGATGTTTTCCCTAAGTCCTTAGTGAAAATCTTTTGGTTTATAATCCTATTACCTAAGTCCTTAGAGACATAGGAGAAAACCAAATCTTTGATTAATCAAGAATTTCTAAATAACCATACGGTATCCCTAGTCCTAGGTGATAACTATACGGTTCAATTGTATACAAACCTTAACAATCGTAGTCCTACAAATTGTTAACCATAGAATAATCCTTATTGATCCGATAAAGACAATATTAAAAACATTATACAATCGAATTGAATAATACGAACATTTGATTAACGAAATACGAAATCCATAGTTATTACAAATCAAATCAGGGACACCCCCTAGCATTGAAGAGTTTAGACATTACAAAGATTAATGAAAACTCTGATCTTCAATGGTGTCCACCGTTGAATCTCTTCGTCTTCCAAACCCTTGATGAAGCTATCTTCTCCCCTTGTTGGAATTCTATCGTACGATCTAAAAAGTGTCTCCTCCTTGTCTCTCCAATCACTTTTAACCTCTCTAGGTTTTCAGGTCCAATACAGAATACCAAAAATGCCCCTGCGACTTTAAAATTGTCAAAGCATAAAAAATCAGATTTTCTGTCCGCACCAGCTGACACGGCCGTGTCACTTGACACGGGCAGACCGTGTCAGCTTCTGGTTTTGGGGGAATTGCTTCAGGAGGCCTGACACGGCCGTGTCAGGTGACACGGGCAGACCGTGTCAGCCTCTGCCTCTTCACTCCATTTTTGCTCTTTGTTCCCTTTTTGCGTACCACTTGGACATGCGATCTTTCATCAATCCAAAGCTGACCTAAAACAATCACCAAACGAGATCAAAAGCACCTAATAGACAACGATAAATGGCACAAAAACAAATTGCAAACAAATAAACCACAACAAGATAAATTAAAGAAAAACACTTAAAAACAACCACAAAGTGTTACCAAGCATGTCGATCTTTTGCCGAATTCATGATGAAATTAAGTATAAATGGTGACCGATCAATACCAGTGGCTGTTGAGAAATTAGTTGAGCCACCGGCAGCAATGTCTATAAGCTGTTTTGTCTTGACTCGTAGACCATTCACAAAAGTTTGCATTTGCTCGGTTGGATCCATGTTATGAGTAGGACATGCAACCAAACACCTCTTAAACCTTTTATATGCATCTCCAAGTGATTCCCCTTCTTTCTGTTTGAAATTGACAATGTCATATATTTTTCGAATGAAAACTGAAGCAGGGAAATACTCATTAAGGAAAGCATTTTCCATCTCTTGCCATGTCGTGATACTCCCAGCTGGAAGTGAGTAAAACCACTCTTCCGCATCCTCAGATAAAGTGAATGGAAACATCACAAGTCTCTTGGCTTCTTCAGAATGGCCTTCTATCTTCAATGATGTTGTGGTGGTGAGGAATCTCTGTAGATGCTTATTTGCATCTTCGTTGATTCTTCCTGAAAAGGGCTTGCTCTCCAACTGGCGGATAGTAGAAGGATGTAATTGGAAGTGTGCCACGTTGACCGGTTGATTTACTATTGTCATTCGGCCAAGTGGTGCGTTAGCTCTTCCATAATCACCTAAAAGTCTTTCCGCAGGAGGCGGATCAGCTGCCATAGTTTCAGATTCTGAATCTGACTGCTCGGATGGGATGGATAATGTTTCTTCGTTTTCTGATTCTGAAACTATGGTTGATTCTTCTTTTGATGCCAGTCTTTTTTGCTTAGCTTCTCGAAGTCGTGCTCGCAATGATCTTTCTGATTCTGCGTCAAAAAGAAATTCTGCTGAGGCCTTACCTCGCATACAATATTAGACAATGATTAGTTGAGAGCAACAATAAAATAAAAACAAAATAAAAATTATTGAAAAATAATATTTTAGTTGCAGAGCAAAAAAATTTCAATTGACTTATTAATCACTAGTATTTTGGCAATCCCCGGCAACGGCGCTAAAAACTTAATCGAAAAAATAGCAAGTGTACTATTTTCACCGATGTAGTTATAATGGATTTATCCCAAGTATCGATCTCGAGGACTGCGTAGGAAATATAAGTTATTATAATGAGTCAATTAAACAAAAGAGCATAGGGGTGCTTTTGATTATCAATGAAATAAGTTGAAATAATACAAATAAGTTGAAATTAAAATTGAGCTTTTTATAATATGAGAAAAATGCCAAGGTAAGGTGTGTGGTTTACTCTATAACTCCTCTAAATTAAGATCTCTTTAACAAGTTCATACAATTCTGTTATTTATTCTTAAGGATGTTTTCCCTAAGTCCTTAGTGAAAACCTTTTGGTTTATAATCCTATTACCTAAGTCCTTAGAGACATAGGAGAAAACCAAATCTTTGATTAATCAAGAATTTCTAAATAACCATACGGTATCCCTAGTCCTAGGTGATAACTATACGGTTCAATTGTATACAACCCTTAACAATCGTAGTCCTACAAATTGTTAACCATAGAATAATCCTTATTGATCCGATAAAGACAATATTAAAAACATTATACAATTAAATTGAATAATACGAACATTTGATTAACGAAATACGAAATCCAGAGTTATTACAAATCAAATCAGGGACACCCCCTAGCATTGAAGAGTTTAGACATTACAAAGATTAATGAAAACTCTGATCTTCAATGGTGTCCACCGTTGAATCTCTTCGTCTTCCAAACCTTTGATGAAGCTGTCTTCTCCCCTTGATGGAATTCTATCGTACAATCTAAAAAGTGTCTCCTCCTTGTCTCTCCAATCACTTTTAACCTCTCTAGGTTTTCAGGTCCAATACAGAATACCAAAAATGCCCCTGGGACTTTAAAATTGTCAAAGCATAAAAAATCAGATTTTCTGTCCGCACCAGCTGACACGGCCGTGTCACTTGACACTGGCAGACCGTGTCAGCTTCTGGTTTTGGGGGAATTGCTTCAGGATGCCTGACACGGCCGTGTCAGGTGACATGGGCAGACCGTTTCAGCCTCTGCCTCTTCACTCCATTTTTGCTCTTTGTTCCCAATTTGCGTACCACTTGGACATGCGATCTTTCATCAATCCAAAGCTGACCTAAAACAATCACCAAACGAGATCAAAAGCACCTACTAGACAACGATAAATGGCACAAAAACAAATTGCAAACAAATAAACCACAACAAGATAAATTAAAGAAAAACACTTAAAAACAACCACAAAGTGTTACCAAGCATGCCGATCTTGTGCCGAATTCATGATGAAATTAAGTATAAATGGTGACCGATCAATACCAGTGGCTGTTGAGAAATTAGTTGTGTAACACCCCATAAATTTCTTTATTTAATTTAATTAATTTTTTAATTAAATAATAGAATTAATTGAGTTATTTGGGAAATATGGATTAATGAGGCTAATGGGTCAGTGTCGCGAGTAGCAATTGGGGGGTGTGTCAGTTGCAAAGTGTTATACCCCAAAATTTGCCCGCATCTTTTTCAAGAAAACTCCAATCTAAAAAATAAGAGTCTCATATAATCATGGATTTTTATTTCAATAAATATCCTGACATGTGAAATACTTAGTTTTTAGAATTTTTCTTATACAGTATTTTGGCTTGCAGTTGAATTTATTCTTACGCAAACGCCAAATACTGTTTATTACTTCACACATGCTATTTATTTATTTACAGATAAATAGTACTGACACAATTGGTACAGAGTTAAATCTTTTGCAGGCGCAGAATCAGGAAACTCAGACTGTACTGGTAACGAGTAGATTATTATTATCTTTTGTTTCCCATTAATTTTTGTACTATATTCCATTATTTTCAAAATCTTTTCAAATCTCTTTTTCAAAAATCAAATCCTAACTTTATTCTATACATCTCTCTTTTTCCCAACACGATACACTTTCTTTCAAAATCTTACTTCCACTCAAATTTTCCTTTTGTACGGAATCACTTCATTCCCCAACGTCTCTATCCTTCTTTCCATTCTATAAATACCTCTCATTTTTCCATAAAAATCTCACATCAAATTCTAACTCATCTCTCAATTTTCTACTTCATATCCATCCTTTCTTCTTCCCCGACAAAATGGCGAAGTGGTGGGAAACGTGTTTTCTTATGGTCATCACCATTGCTACGGTGATCATGTCTTTTTTCTGTCTACATAGCCCGGAACACTGTGGACCTGGGATGCTTGCACTCCCAATCATCTACATGTTATTATTTGTAGCATGGGTTATTAATCGTCATTCTTAAAATTTGCCGTATTTCTTATTTCTTAAATGTACCGTTTATTCGTCGTACTGTTCAATATAGTATGTAATATTTGTACTGTCGGTATTAAATGTTGTACTATTTGTCATAATGTTGCTTAATTATTCAGGTAATATTTTGTGTGTTTTCTGCCAGTCAAATATCCATTTTTCTGTGCATTAAATGATTTTCAGGGTTATTATCGGTAATTTTGCTCGCGTACAGTAAATATTATTTATTTATTATGTCTGTGTTTTTAACAAGTCATGTAAATAAACTTTAATTTTTCACATAAAACAAAAACAACAAAAAGAAAATTAACTTTGACTGTTGATTTTTCACTCTAACTGCTACATTAATACCCGAACAGTCAGTTGACAGTCAAACTGCTGGCAGTACAATTCTCAGTGTTTTGTACCATCAATCAAATCAATCTTTTACAATTCAAAATTCCAAGATTTTTGTCCTAGAAGTCTTCTGAATATCACATGATTAGCAGAGACTCAACACTGCACAAAAATCAGGTACGCTTAACTGTCTCCTACACAAACAGTCCCTGACTAGGGTTTTCTTGTTTTTACAAGAGAAACAAGTTTTTGAGACCTCAAATGGATTTCATGGACATCCATTTACCTCAAAGTACCATCACATAAATTTTCAGACTTCAATTCACTCAGACGCACCGTCAGCAGCTCAAACAGTCAACAGACGACCCGTTTGACCAAAAAAGTCAACAGACAGTCAAAAATGAAATTTTTTGTCAACATCCATATTTTGTCAAAAGATTCATCATTTGATCATTGGATTATCATAATTCATCAAGGAAAGATCAAAAATCAACAAAACCCTAAGATTCAAAATTAGGTTTTTCTCTTAAAAAGTCAACTGAACTTTGACTGGCCATAACTCTCTCATCCTTCATCCAAAAAATTCAAACCAAAGTTCATTTTGAAGGAAATTCAATTATCTTTCAAATGCGATTGATCCCATGGTCATTACATTCACCATTTGAAAAATATGAACAAAGACATTACAGGTCATTTTCAAAGTCAACAAAAAGACACTTTTTTCAAAAGGACACACAAGGAGCATCAAAAATCATTTTGACATGAGACCAAAGACATTGGTTAGAGGACTCTTTGAGGTTTCCAAAAAGTGCAAGATCTCCTTCATATGACAAAAATTGAGGGATTTACACCTTGTTGAAGTTGGCTAAATTTTGGGAAAATGCATAAAACCAACATTGCTCAAAAATGTATTTTTTCCAAATGGGGCCAAGTTTGCATGGTTCAAACATGTTTGCCATAATGTTATGGGCCTCCCACGACCAAGACAAAGCCCACACCATTTTTATCCATTTTTGGCTTAATTTTATCTTATTTTAAGATTAAAAGAAAAAAGGAAATGGAAGGATAATGGATAGCTTAAATCTTAAGCATGACTCATCCAAGAATCTTCAATTTTCTGCAGAAGATTGAGGTACAAGGCAAGAGCATTGAAGAGAAGCAAGACTTGGTCAACAATTCAAAGGTTTTAATATAAACAAATCAAGAATTCAACAAAGGCAACTAAAAGCTTCTTGGCTTCAATTCTAAGCACAACATAGCCTATATAAAGGCTATAACACTTCACAAACAAAAGGAGCACGAAATCAGAGCCAAAGTCTTGCTTGTAACACACTTGTAACATCTTGAAATATTCAAAGAAATTTAAAATTCGAATTTTAAGTTCAAGCTAGTTTCAATACAAATTAAACACTCAAACACGTTCCTTGAACTTCACTGAACCTATCCAGATCAGTTGCAGGCATTGAAACCTCAAGAACACGAGCCTAGAACTCACGGTTTGTTCAAATCAAAACTCACCAAAATCTCATAACACATGCATATTTAACAAGATGTAGACTCATATTTAAGTTTGGTTTGAGGTCCTGATCATTTCTGGAAACTTAATTGAGGTTTGGACACCTATACGAGGAACCACCATTTTAGGGTTCTTACTTTCAAATTTAGGGCTTTACAGTTAGTGCAAAATCACGAGCTCTAAATAATATCATTAAACTCGCATGAACAAGACGAACTAAATGGTGGCATCGCGCCAAATTTATGTTGTTGTTTGCTTGTATTCGCTATTTCCAACAGGTGTAAAAGGTCAGAGTTTCTACACCACCTGCAAAAGAAAGGTGTAAAAACTCTATCCTGAGGAAGAAGATGATGCGTGGCGTCCTCTGATTGGCTAGAGGGCGCGCGCGTGTTTTTTAAATTCACTTTGGATTCAATGTTTTGCAGGTACGTCACGTGTCATGGTCCCTCATGATGGTAACCATCAGATCTGTCCACTCAGCAATCCAGCGCACCAGAATGAAGCACCATATCATGGACTCCATTTAAATATCACATCTGATTAGTATCCTTTTATTTTCTATTTTTATTTTAATTTCTTGTTAAATTAATTAAAATAGTTTTTAAAAATCCAAAAAATACACAAAAAATATTTTTAAGTAAATAAAATAATATATTATTTTCTGATATAAAAATATTTTATTTTTCTTCATAATTTAAATATTTTGCATAATTAATTAGTATATATTTATATATTTGCTTTTTAATTACTTCAACCAATCAAAAAATCATATAAAAAATTGTTCTTTATATTAAATATTGTTTATATATTATAAGCTAATTTTGTACATATTTTGAATAATTTTCTCTTCAAATTTTAATTATTTGTATAATTATTTGTATAATTATGTATTAATTAACTTAATCAATTTCAAATCAATTTCAAAAAATCCAAAAAAAATTAGTTTTGTTTTAAAATTAATTAGCAAACATTTTGAACATATTTTGAACTTAATTTTTAAGTTTAAAATTTTATTTCCATCTTTTCTCATTTTAATTTAATTAATCATGCATTAATTATAATTAAAATAAATCATAAAAAATCCAAAAAAACATGTCTTTATTTTCTTGCAATTTAAATTCCTAGATAAATGTATAGGTTGCCAAACTCATGTAAATAGCGTAGTTTACATTTCCCGCACAATCGATGTAATAGCGTAGATTTATTTTCCGCATTTTACATTTCCGCATTTTAAATTCCAGCATATATAAACTGCGTGTATGCCAAAGATAAAATTGAATCGTTAGATCACTAACTCCAAAAGATAAAATACCTGAATCCAAACACAATCACACTTGCACCTCCTAAGGTAATCCCTTATCATTTTGTTCAAAATCAAAGTCAAATTCTACTGTTTCGAGTACAAAATCGAACCTTTTGTTTGTATCCGGTGAAAGGATAGATTTTTAAAGGAAATAGGATAAAGACCTTACAATTCAGGGTAGACCTCCTAATTTGCTTGCTCAAATCAAAACAAACAAAATTCTCATACACTGTTGTTTTTCAAAATAAAACTTTCCAAAAAGACAATACTTTGTATACATCCAAACAAGGATCATTACGAAGTTAACGTTCTTTTTCCAAAACATCTTTTGAAAGATGAAAACACTTTCTATACATCCGCACAAGGATCATTACAAATTCAACTTACAAAGGTATTTCAAACCACATATGAGCATTTTAAAGCAATTGAAAAGTGATCGAAAGCAAGTGAGCTAAGCAAACTTAAGAGCCCATGGATAACCATGGATACAAAGGGTGCTAACACCTTCCCTTTGTATAACCTACCCCCTTACCCAGAATTTCTTAAAGGTCTTTTTTCTGTTTCTTTTATAAACCTTTCCTTAATTGGATAAAATAAAAGGTCGGTGGCGACTCTCTGAATTTTCAAAAATGCGAAAGCAGAAACAATAAAAAGAGTCAGTTCACGTATCTCTCCGCGAGAGGTATGGCCGAAAACGGAGGTCCACAGAACTGGCGACTCTGCTGGGGACTTACTTTCAAAAAACAAAATGTTTTCAAAACGGGTTACCTTAAGAGAATAGATCACTTCGATGTTTTCAATTGTTTGACTTGATTGCTCTATTTTTCAAAGGTTTGTTTGGGTATTTTGCTTGTGTGAAAGATTCTAACCCGAATCTCGAGATACCTTAAGTATATGACAATAGACCAAGGAAACTGTACGGCATGTATCGATACGGTTGATCTGGTAGTCATCGTTAGTGCGATACTTTGGTTTATACTGATGTCCCTTGAAAACGATCAAGGAGTATATTAGGCTTCCGAAATGTCATTAAACACTAATTTGTCTTAGAACCTTTTAGTTGAACTTGACTTGTGGCCTATTAAGTGGCTAGCTTTGAAATTGATCGAAGTTAGTTATCCTCGAGGAATATTTTGATCGGCCGCTCGAGCGCCGTATTGAGATGTTACCTCCAAGGATCATAGAACCCGAATACTATTCTAGGACAGGTTTTAACCAACTCAACTTCAGTGGGGAGGGTATCACCTATCAGCTCCATGCAGGCCTTTAAGCCTAAGGCTATTGTTTGATTTGTTTTTGTGTGCCACATGTTTGACATCATAAGCATCATAAGCATATCATTTTCTCACTAAGCACTTCAAGGATCAAAGAGTTTACCTTTGTTTATTTACAGGTAATGGCTCCCGCCACCAGAGATTACATCCGAATCAACATCTCAACGGTACCATCTGAACTAAAAGACTTAGTATCAGAATTCCCCAGGAATGTTCAATTCACCGAAAGGCATGGTCACCTACTCCATTTGGTTACCTCAAAATTTGAAGAAGACATGATACGGGTCCTGTTCCAGTTCTTTGACCCTGAACATCATTGCTTTACCTTTCCTGATTACCAGTTGGTACCCACTTTGGAAGAAGTCTCTGAACTAATTGGATTACCTGTTCGAAATCAATTACCTTTCACTGGTTTGGAAAGGATTCCAAAACCTGAAGTCATTGCTGCTGCTTTACATTTGCGAAAATCTAAAATCGAGTCCAATTGGGAAACAAAGAGTGGAGTTAAGGGTTTGCTTGCTAAATTCTTAATGGAAAAGGCTCGATTACTACTAGAAAACAAAAGTTATCTAGCTTTTGAGGAGGTTGTGGCCCTTTTGATCTATGGGTTGGTTTTATTCCCTAATCCCGACCAGTTCATAAGTGTACACCTCATCAACCTTTTCCTAACCCGTAACCCGGTACCAACATTGCTGGGAGACATTCTACATTCTCTACACACTCGTACCATGAAGAAACGAGGAACTCTTATGTGCTGTATACCACTACTGGCTAGGTGGTTTACATTTCATCTTCCCCGATCAGTGTTGAGAAATGAACAAAGAATCCAATGGTCTCGCAGGATTATGTCTTTGTCTCATTCAGATATCCGGTGGAACAACTTCTTTCAAAGAGACATTACTATCATTGATCATTGTGGAGAGTACCCTAATGTGCCACTCCTTGGCATCAAAGGGGGCATCACTTACAATCCCTCTTTGGCTCTACGCCAATTCGGATATGCAAGGAGCAACGGTCCTCATGACATGATTATCCGTGGCATTGTGTTTGATTACGAGAATGATTCTCATAGACACCGACGAAGGTTCATACATGCATGGGGCAGTGTCTATAGAATAGAAAGCAAAACTTTGGGGCAATGGAATTCTATCCCTATGGAACCTTACCTCAGATGGGTCCGTACTCATGCTCAGAAGCTCAGCATGCCATATCCCGCCATTCTACCTGTGACTATTGAGCCAGAGGTCGAAGGAGACGAACCTCACGTTATTCTACACCCGGATATGCCAACTGACCTAGAAGAGTTGCAGAAATCTTGGGTTCAACTAAAAGAGGAAAGAGACACCTTCAAAGTACACTGTCAAGACTATGAGAGAAGGATATTGGAGCTCACCGGACAGCTTCAAGAAGAGCAGCAGATCAACATATTCCTGGGGGCAAAGAGAAAGCGTCCATGGGAGACCTGAGGGATCATTCATTTCCTTTATTTCTGTTTTGTAAGCCCAAATGAGGCAAAGAAAAAAAAAAGCAAAAAAAAAAAAGAAATAAATTGTTTAACTAATGTTTGTTTCTTCTTTGTTTTAACAAATCTAAACTCTAAGATCCTTGAAAACATTGCACATACATTGCATTCACATACATTGCATTCACATACATTGCATTCATATACATTGCATATACATTGCATCCATTCATACACATTGCATAACAGGTTCACATGACGGATTTCTCATCTCCTCGCTGTTTATTTCAGTCAGAAGAGATGGAATCTGAATTGAGCATCAAGAATCTCGAAGCCCAAAATGCCCAAGTTCAAGTGGCAATTCTAGAACTGGCAAAGGGGCAACAAGAACTGAAAGCCCTGATGATCAAGAGGAAAAAGAAGCCCAAAGGATCTGTGGGCGTGAGTCACCTGAAAAGGAAGATCAAAATCCCAGTCAAAAAGTTCAAAAAGCCACCGATCCCTGAAACAGTCGGTGATGATGAACAAGGAGACAATCACAGCAACCAGGGTTCTGCTAAACCCTCTCTCTCTTCCAATGAAGAAAATGATCATTCTGGGGACGAACCGGATGATGACAAGTACCAACAGCTGGAAGAACGTATGAAAGCTATGGAGATACAAAAAATACCTGGCTTAGATTTCAATGATCTGGGACTCATCTCGGATGTTGTTATCCCTCCAAAATTCAAAGTTCCTGTCTTTGCAAAATATGATGGAGTTTCTTGCCCAAAACTACATCTGAGGTCCTATATAAGGAAGATACAACCTCATACAACAGATAACAAATTGTGGATTCACTTCTTCCAAGAAAGTCTGTCGGGTACACAACTCGAGTGGTACTACCAGCTGGAAAATACCAAGGTTCATACTTGGGAAGAATTAGCTGCTGCTTTTTACAAACAGTACCAATACAATGCTGATCTTGCACCAACCCGTACTCAACTAAGGGGCATGTCCATGGCACCAAAAGAAAGTTTCAAAGGATATGCACAAAAGTGGAGAGATATGGCTGGAAGGGTTCAACCACCCTTATCTGATCGCGAGCTAGTCGACATGTTCATGGGCACTTTAACTGGCCCTTTCTATAGTCATTTGCTGGGAAGCTCATCATCAGGTTTCACTGACCTGATATTGACTGGAGAACGTGTCGAAAGTGGCATTCAAAATGGAAAAATTCAAATAGGCTCCTCCTCTGGTACTACAAAAAGGCCCATCAGCGGGAGAAATGAGGTCAATACAATGCAAATTCAGAAAGGTCGCAAAAAGGAGCAGCATCAATCTGTAGGGGCAGTTCTGATCTCCGCATCTGCGCCTCAAAAAGATCAACAGCCAAAATATACGCGTCAACCAGATGCGCCAAGAAGAAATTTCACCAGAATCAACATGCCAATTTCTCAGGCCTTGCAGCATTTGCTAAAAGCAGATCTGATCACATTAAAAGGTCCTCCAAAGAATGTCAACACTTCCTCTCCGAGTTATCACCCTGATGCAACATGTGCCTATCATTCAAACTGTCCAGGACATGACGCAGATCACTGCTGGGCCCTGAAAAATAAAATACAAGATATGATAGATGCTGGGGAAATTGAGTTCGATCCTCCAGAAACTCCAAATGTCATCACTGCACCTATGCCAAAGCATGACAAAACTATTAATGCTATCCTGGACACTGTTTACATCTATGATGTGAACAAATTATCAACTCCACTCTGCGAAGTCAAAGGAAAGCTAATCCAAGCTGGTTACTTTCCAGGATGTGACCCCGATTGCTTTTATTGCTCATACATGCCCAATGGTTGTGAAAATCTGAGAATGGGAATTCAAAAGTGGATGGATCGCCGTATCATTATGTTTGAGAGGCTCCCTTCTATGGACGTGTTATGCGAAGTCTTTGCGAACGGGATAAGAATAGAGGATGTCTCAGTGATCTCCAGTTTACCATTCAAAATCTCTGCCAAGGCTCCGTTCAAAATTTCTGCTACACTCAAAGTGGCATCAGTAGTCATTGCTAGTCCAACTCCATTTCCGTACTTATCAGACAAAGCTGTCCCATGGGGTTACGACACTAATGTTTATGTTCATGGAGTTAAGCAGGGTACCTCGACTGAAGAGGCCGCAAAGTTAACTACTCCAACTGTGGATATTATTGTGGGTACCAGCAAGATCACGAGAAGTGGAAGAATCTTTTCGCCAGAAATTTCTCCAAATGTTGCTGCTGGTCCAGTCCGAGTCCCAGTTCCTAATCAAGATGACAGCGCTCGAGGCAAAGAGCCACAAGTTGAACAAGTTCAAACCCCGGTGGAGATCACTGCTGAGGATCCATCAAAGCAAAAAATGGAGGAAATATTGAAAATCATCTGCAAGAGTGATTACAATATTGTTGAGCAACTAGGGCACACCGCTTCAAAAATCTCAATGCTATCTCTGCTAAAATATTCAGAAGCTCATGCCAAAGCTCTGATGAAGTTCCTGAAAGCTGCGCATGTGCCTCAAGAGATCTCAGTCGACCAATTTGAGAATTGTGTTGCCAATTTAACCGTGAACAATGGCCTCGGTTTCTCTGATGTGGATCTAACCCCTGCTGGAAAAAATCACAACAAAGCCCTACATATCTCCATTGAATGTAATGGCACCACTCTATCTCATGTGCTAGTAGATAACGGTTCTTCTTTGAACGTGTTACCGAAAATAGTACTAGAAAAGCTTGACTTCGAAGGAATTGTGTTACAACCAAGTGATGTTGTGGTAAGAGCCTTTGACGGGTCAACAAGAACGGTATACGGAAAAGTGAATCTCCCAATCAAAGTGGGTTCTCAGATCTTTGATTCTATCTTTTACGTAATGGAAATTCACCCAGCCTATTCCTGTTTACTTGGACGCCCTTGGATACATGGGGCAAACGCTGTAACTTCTACCCTGCATCAGAAGTTAAAATATCCAGTAAAAGGAAAGATTGTCATAGTCTATGGCAAAGAGGAATATGTGGTTAGTCACCTAAGCAATTCCAAATATGTTGAGTTGGAGGACGAATTCATCGAAACTCCCTTCCAATCTTTTGAGGTGGTCTCTCCAGAGGTCTCTACCACCAAGCATATTCCTGCTACTCCAACTACAACTATGGCTTCTCTCAAAGATGCCAAAGCTGTGATTGAACAAGGTGATTGCACAGTATGGGGACAGCTTCCCGATATACCCTACAAGTCCGACAAGCTAGGCCTAGGCTATGATAGTGGAAATCAAAAGAATGGTCAAAGTCCTCGTTCTGGAGGATTAATGTCACACTTCGTTAGCCAAGAGGTAAACGCCATTGAAGATGAAGGAATGTTCTTGAACCATATCATTCAGCCATATCCAGATGAAATTCCACCCATTTCCATGGGAATGTGGGATGCTGTGGGAGAACCAAGTGGCGGGTATAATTATCAGTATACCGCACCTCAGAATTCTTATATTGCTATGGAAGACATTACCCCGACTGGATGGGGCGATCAATTTGGAAATGACAAAAGTTTCACAAGTCCCGTCGCTGAGCAATATCAAAATCCACCCAAAGAAGTATGGGATACGCTAGGAGAACCCAGTGGCAAATATGACTATATGGTGAAATATTCCGCTCCTCCGAGCTCACAAATTGCTATGAAGGACATTGTCCCAACTGGATGGGATGAACATTACGATGACAATTTCACTCTTGAAGAAGCTAGGGAAATACCAAATAACGAGGGTTGCTTTCTGTCACAATACACTCCTCACCAGGATGCACAAGTCTCTATTCAAAACATCATCCCGACTGCATGGGACGGCCTTATCGAGCATCTTGCTCAGCCAACAGAGATATCTCAGCCTGGGCTCTCGTATCCAGCAGAGTATATCGCTTATCCCGAAAGATCACCGGCTCATTTTCCCACTAATGAAATCAATGCTGTGGAAGATGAAGAAGACAACTGCAAATGGAACAGCTGGATACTCCCTGCTCACAACAATGGATTGAACAACTGGAAAGCTGAGGATGTGATCTCCTCTGACCAGGAGTAAATGCCATTTCCTGTTTTCTTTGTGTATATTGTGCAAAGATAAAAATGGTTCCTGAACTATCGAACCATGAGCTTGAAAGCCGTGTGCCTTGCCCGAAGCGTACTGGTCCTTTTATAAGGGCTTATCATATCATGATCATGTGCATTCAATAAAATCATGGGACGCTTGCATATTTAAATTTTGTGATCCTTTTTCTTTCTTTCTTTGCTTTCAAATAGCTATGTTTTTTTTCACACACACTCACATAAATAAAATGCAGATTCACATACACTTTGGATCCAGTCAATAACGATCCTGCTATTGCCCGTCATGACTTTGAAAATCCGATCTACCAAACTGAGGATGAAAGTGAGGAAGATTGTGAAGTACCAAGAGAACTTGCAAGGCTGCTAGAGCAAGAAGACAAGGCCATACAGCCTCACGAGGAGCCAATTGAGGTCATCAACTTGGGCAGCAACGAGGAAAAGAAAGAAGTCAAAATAGGGGTTGATTTAGAACACAGCATCAAGCAAAGACTGATTCAAATGCTGCGAGATTACGTCGAGATATTCGCCTGGTCCTATGAAGATATTCCAGGCCTTGACACGGACATTGTAGTTCATCGCCTGCCAATCAAAGAAGGTAGCACTCCAGTCAAACAGAAACTACGAAGGAGTAGGCCTGATATGTCAAAAAAGATCAAAGACGAGGTTGAAAAACAGTTCAATGCCGGATTCCTAAAAGTTGTAAGTTATCCTCCTTGGATAGCTAACATCGTGCCTGTACCTAAAAAAGACGGGAAAGTCAGAATGTGCGTGGACTACAGAGATCTGAACCGGGCAAGCCCCAAAGATGATTTCCCTTTACCACACATCGATGTACTGGTTGACAATACCGCACAATGCAAGGTATTCTCCTTTATGGACGGATTCTCAGGGTACAATCAAATCAAGATGGCACCCGAAGACATGGAAAAAACAACCTTCACAACACCCTGGGGAACCTTTTGTTACAAAGTAATGCCCTTTGGTTTAAAGAACGCAGGAGCAACCTATCAACGTGCAATGGTAGCTCTGTTCCATGACATGATTCATCAGGAGATAGAGGTGTATGTCGATGATATGATTGCAAAATCCAACACCGAGGAAGAACATTTGGGTCATTTACACAAGTTGTTTGACAGACTCAAGAAATACAGGATGCGACTGAACCCAAATAAGTGTACCTTTGGAGTAAGATCCGGCAAACTCTTAGGTTTCATCGTCAGCAGCAAAGGTATTGAGGTTGATCCCGCCAAGGTCAAAGCCATTCAAGAAATGCCTATACCTCGTACCGAGAAACAAGTCAGAAGATTCTTGGGACGTCTGAATTACATCGCCCGATTTATTGCCCACATGACTACTACTTGTGTGCCGATCTTCAAACTGTTGAAGAAAGATCAAGTGGAAAGGTGGAATGACAAATGCCAGTTAGCCTTTGACAAAATCAAAGAATATCTCCAAAAAACCCCAATCTTGTTGCCACCTGTGGAAGGAAGACCTCTGATAATGTATCTAACTGTGTTAGAAGACTCAATGGGGTGTGTACTAGGACAACATGACGAGTCCGGCCGAAAGGAGCACGCAATCTACTATCTTAGCAAAAAGTTTACCGATTGTGAAACAAGATACTCACTACTCGAAAAAACTTGTTGTGCCTTAGCTTGGGCGGCTCGCCGACTAAGACAGTACATGCTAAATCACACCACTTTCCTAATCTCCAAGATGGATCCTATCAAATACGTGTTCGAAAAACCTGCTCTCTCTGGAAGAATAGAAAGATGGCAAATGATCTTAACAGAATATGACATTCAATACACTTCACAAAAAGCAATCAAAGGAAGTGTGGTAGCTGATCATCTGGCTCATCAAGCAGTGGATGATTATCAAGCATTGAACTTTGACTTCCCAGACGGGGACATTATGCTAGTCAATGACTACAAACAACCAGGACCAGAAGGAGGACCCGAGCCAGGATCCCGGTGGACTATGGTTTTTGACGGAGCTTCTAATACACTTGGCAATGGCATCGGAGCTGTGATCATTTCCCCTGCAGGAGGTTATACACCATTCACTGCCAGATTATGCTTCAACTGCACTAACAATATAGCCGAATACGAAGCATGTATTCTGGGTCTTAAAGCTGCAATTGATCTAAGGATCAAGTTCCTGGAAGTCTACGGAGACTCGGCCTTGGTAATCTACCAAATCAAAGGGGAATGGGACACGAAGCACCCGAATCTAATTCCTTACAAAGAATATGTGCTGAGTTTGATTCCTTACTTCGAAGAAATCACTTTTGAACAAATCCCACGCGAGGAAAATCAACTAGCTGATGCCTTAGCTACCATGTCGTCCATGTTCAAAGTCAGGTGGGACAACGAGGCGCCGATAATCACCATTTACAGACAAGATGAACCATCCTATTGTAATGAGTTCGATACCGAAGGAACAGAAGAAAAACCATGGTTCCATGAAGTAAAAAGATATCTCGAAGCTCAGGAGTACCCTGAAGGGGCATCCATTAACGACAGAAAATTTCTAAGGAGATTTGCAGCCAAATTCTTTCTAAGTAATGGAACCCTATACAAACGCAACTATGACTCTACTTTACTTCGTTGTGTAAACAAGAAGGAAGCGGAACAGATCATGGGAGACATACACGATGGTGCCTTCGGTACTCATTCAAGTGGACATACAATGGCTAAAAAGATCCTAAGAGCAGGTTATTACTGGTCTACCATGGAAACAGACTGCCATCATCACTCCCGAACATGTCACAAATGCCAGATATATGCTGACAAAGTACATGTACCTCCAGTTCCATTAAGCGTCATGACGGCTCCTTGGCCTTTTGCAATGTGGGGTATTGATATGATTGGAGAAATCAAACCTACTGCCTCCAACGGACATCGCTTTATCCTGGTCGCTATTGACTACTTCACAAAGTGGGTAGAAGCAGCTTCATTTGCTTCTGTCACCAAGAATGTGGTGGCCCGGTTCATCAAATACAATCTCATTTGTCGGTATGGCATCCCTGAATGGATTATCACGGACAATGGCACAAATCTAAACAACAGAATGATTACTGAACTTTGCACACAGTTCAAGATCAAGCATCATAATTCTTCTCCATATCGACCAAAGATGAACGGCGCGGTGGAAGCTGCCAACAAGAACATCAAGAAAATCATACAGAAAATGACAGTAACCTACAAAGACTGGCATGAGATGTTACCTTTTGCTCTTCATGGTTATCGCACATCTGCGCGTACTTCAACAGGGGCAACTCCATTCTCCTTAGTCTATGGTATGGAGGCAGTTCTTCCAATTGAAATTCAGATTCCTTCCCTAAGGATTATGAAAGAAGCCAATCTAGACGAAGACGATTGGATTCAAACACGGTTGGACCAGATAAACTTTATTGATGAGAAGAGGCTCGCAGCTATTTGTCATGGTCAGCTATACCAAAAGCGTATGATCAAAGCCTTCAACAAAAAAGTCAAAAGTCAAGCATACCAAACTGGTGGCTTGGTTGTCAAACGCATCATCTTACCACAAGGTGATCCCAGAGGCAAATGGACTCCCACCTACGAGGGACCATTCATAATCAAGAAAATATTCTCCGGCGGCGCCATGTTGCTTACCACCATGGATGGCGAGGATTTCCCACACCCTGTGAATGCTGACATAGTCAAAAAATACTTCGCTTAAAAAAAACAGCTCGCTAAGTTGAAAACCTGAAAGGGCAACTTAGGCAAAAAATGAGCATCTCGGTGGATTGAAAACCCGAAAGGGCGATCCAGGCAAAAATTAGAGACTAAACAAATACTATCCCGGTAGGCTGAAAACCTGAAAAGGCAGCCTAGGCAAAAGTTAGGGAATAAAGCATACAACTGTGTTCCGTTTAGCTGCCTACTCACCGTCAAGATTCAACACATCAAAGACACCGATCAGTCCAATCACTTTCTTCCAACAAGTGAGGGATGAGATGCTCGAAGACAGATTGGCAATAGCAGAATTGAAACTTGACTGGATTGTTTGCACATAGCTATTTATCTTTATAAATATTTTCCAAAGCTTTATGATAATTTCCTACTTCTAGGATTGTTGTCTCCCGGTGCTAATCAGCCTATCATGGCTCTTTTTCAAAAAAAAATCAATGCAGTTTAGGCTCAAAATCACTATTTTCACTTTTTCTGTTTTGAATACGTAAACGTCCCAATGATAATTCTGAATGAACATGTGCATTTGAATATGATTGATGTTTACCAGGAAAAACAGAAATAGCATTCAGGTAATGTCCCAATTATCTGAACATCATCCCATCAGAAGAAAAATCCCCAAGAGAAACACATTTCTCAGCAAATTCCTCAATAAGATTTTCTCTCCAAAAGAAGTCTTATCCCCCAGCAGGGTTGTTCCAGATTACTATCCTCAGAAGGTGTGATCTCCACACCCGGACTTGGTCAGATAGTGCATCGGAGGATTATGCATCTTCCTCATTCCCACTTAAAAGGGCATCAAGATCAGAACTTCCAACTACCTTTCATTCCCAAGCGGTAGTCAAAGATCCTTCAACAGAGTACCATGGTTCTCAAAGAAGCCCCCAGCCGAGGGTACTCAAACAAGACAAAAGATCATCAACAATCACAATATAGTCATATCCAGATGACTGGCGGAAATTTATTTTCCCAAATAGAAGCTTGATATCATACTTCACATATCATACATCATACATCATACATCATACATCATACTTCACATATCATACATCATACATCATACATCATACTTCACATATCATACATCATACTTCACATATCATACATCATGCATCATGCGCATATTCATACACATATTCATACACAACATAACATGCATATTTCTCCTTTAGCTCGGGAATATTTTACATTACATGCATCATAAACATTGCATATCACTAACTTGATTTTTTCAGGCAGACGGATATCTTCAACAAAGATGTTCTCAATCACATACAGTGTTCACCTGAATTCCATGAACGGTTCTCTCAGATATAATCAAGCCGAAGATTCATTCTGAAGAGATTTCTCCTTTCAAATCACTTATCAACTCAAAAACAAGCATCACAGATCTAAAGTCGATACCTCAGACGGTTCCAGAACGATCTAACATCGAAGATCTAAAGTCGATACCTCAGACGGTTCCAGAACGATCTAACATCGAAGATCTAAAGCTGATACCTCAGACGGTTCCAGAACGATCTAACATCGAAGATCTAAAGCTGATACCTCAGACGGTTCCACAATGATCAACTTTCAAAATCTAAAGCGGAAAAACTTTGGACAAGTTTCGTAACGATCATCCTCCTAGACTTAAAGCGGTAACCTTGGACGGTTCCGAAACAGTCAACACAAAGACTTTCAAATCCTTCATCAAGATATAATCAATGGATTCATTCTGATGAACGAACCATCAAATACAATTGCCGGGTGGCATCTGAAAGCCCATCTCAGGTAATGTTTCAATCTGCCAACAACATTTCGCAGACGACATTCAAATGCAACTTCCAACATCTCTTCTGATCAAGGTAAGTGCAAATTTTCAGGGCATCTAAATATTCAATCATCTTCTACCTTCAGATTTCAGACAATCTCTTCAGGTTTAAGAAGATTGAATAGGGGCAACTGTTATACCCCAAAATTTGCCCGCATCTTTTTCAAGAAAACTCCAATCTAAAAATTAAGAGTCTCATATAATCATGGATTTTTATTTCAATAAATATCCTGACATGTGAAATACTTAGTTTTTAGAACTTTTCTTATACAGTATTTTGGCTTGCAGTTGAATTTATTCTTACGCAAACGCCAAATACTGTTTATTACTTCACACATGCTATTTATTTATTTACAGATAAATAGTACTGACACAATTGGTACAGAGTTAAATCTTTTGCAGGCGCAGAATCAGGAAACTCAGACTGTACTGGTAACGAGTAGATTATTATTATCTTTTGTTTCCCATTAATTTTTGTACTATATTCCATTATTTTCAAAATCTTTTCAAATCTCTTTTTCAAAAATCAAATCCTAACTTTATTCTATACATCTCTCTTTTTCCCAACACTATCATACACTTTCTTTCAAAATCTTACTTCCACTCAAATTTTCCTTTTGTACGGAATCACTTCATTCCCCAACGTCTCTATCCTTCTTTCCATTCTATAAATACCTCTCATTTTTCCATAAAAATCTCACATCAAATTCTAACTCATCTCTCAAATTTCTACTTCATATCCATCCTTTCTTCTTCCCCGACAAAATGGCGAAGTGGTGGGAAACGTGTTTTCTTAAGGTCATCACCATTGCTACGGTGATCATGTCTTTTTTCTGTCTACATAGCCCGGAACACTGTGGACCTGGGATGCTTGCACTCACAATCATCTACATGTTATTATTTGTAGCATGGGTTATTAATCATCATTCTTAAAATTTGCCGTATTTCTTATTTCTTAAATGTACCGTTTATTCGTCGTACTGTTCAATATAGTATGTAATATTTGTACTGTCGGTATTAAATGTTGTACTATTTGTCATAATGTTGCTTAATTATTCAGGTAATATTTTGTGTGTTTTCTGCCAGTCAAATATCCATTTTTCTGTGCATTAAATGATTTTCAGGGTTATTATCGGTAATTTTGCTCGCGTACAGTAAATATTATTTATTTATTATGTCTGTGTTTTTAACAAGTCATGTAAATAAACTTTAATTTTTCACATAAAACAAAAACAACAAAAAGAAAATTAACTTTGACTGTTGATTTTTCACTCTAACTGCTACATTAATACCCGAACAGTCAGTTGACAGTCAAACTGCTGGCAGTACAATTCTCAGTGTTTTGTACCATCAATCAAATCAATCTTTTACAATTCAAAATTCCAAGATTTTTGTCCTAGAAGTCTTCTGAATATCACATGATTAGCAGAGACTCAACACTGCACAAAAATCAGGTACGCTTAACTGTCTCCTACACAAACAGTCCCTGACTAGGGTTTTCTTGTTTTTACAAGAGAAACAAGTTTTTGAGACCTCAAATGGATTTCATGGACATCCATTTACCTCAAAGTACCATCACATAAATTTTCAGACTTCAATTCACTCAGACGCACCGTCAGCAGCTCAAACAGTCAACAGACGACCCGTTTGACCAAAAAAGTCAACAGACAGTCAAAAATGAAATTTTTTGTCAACATCCATATTTTGTCAAAAGATTCATCATTTGATCATTGGATTATCATAATTCATCAAGGAAAGATCAAAAATCAACAAAACCCTAAGATTCAAAATTAGGTTTTTCTCTTAAAAAGTCAACTGAACTTTGACTGGCCATAACTCTCTCATCCTTCATCCAAAAAATTCAAACCAAAGTTCATTTTGAAGGAAATTCAATTATCTTTCAAATGCGATTGATCCCATGGTCATTACATTCACCATTTGAAAAATATGAACAAAGACATTACAGGTCATTTTCAAAGTCAACAAAAAGACACTTTTTTCAAAAGGACACACAAGGAGCATCAAAAATCATTTTGACATGAGACCAAAGACATTGGTTAGAGGACTCTTTGAGGTTTCCAAAAAGTGCAAGATCTCCTTCATATGACAAAAATTGAGGGATTTACACCTTGTTGAAGTTGGCTAAATTTTGGGAAAATGCATAAAACCAACATTGCTAAAAAATGTATTTTTTCCAAATGGGGCCAAGTTTGCATGGTTCAAACATGTTTGCCATAATGTTATGGGCCTCCCACGACCAAGACAAAGCCCACACCATTTTTATCCATTTTTGGCTTAATTTTATCTTATTTTAAGATTAAAAGAAAAAAGGAAATGGAAGGATAATGGATAGCTTAAATCTTAAGCATGACTCATCCAAGAATCTTCAATTTTCTGCAGAAGATTGAGGTACAAGGCAAGAGCATTGAAGAGAAGCAAGACTTGGTCAACAATTCAAAGGTTTTAATATAAACAAATCAAGAATTCAACAAAGGCAACTAAAAGCTTCTTGGCTTCAATTCTAAGCACAACATAGCCTATATAAAGGCTATAACACTTCACAAACAAAAGGAGCACGAAATCAGAGACAAAGTCTTGCTTGTAACACACTTGTAACATCTTGAAATATTCAAAGAAATTTAAAATTCGAATTTTAAGTTCAAGCTAGTTTCAATACAAATTAAACACTCAAACACGTTCCTTGAACTTCACTGAACCTATCCAGATCAGTTGCAGGCATTGAAACCTCAAGAACACGAGCCTAGAACTCACGGTTTGTTCAAATCAAAACTCACCAAAATCTCATAACACATGCATATTTAACAAGATGTAGACTCATATTTAAGTTTGGTTTGAGGTCCTGATCATTTCTGGAAACTTAATTGAGGTTTGGACACCTATACGAGGAACCACCATTTTAGGGTTCTTACTTTCAAATTTAGGGCTTTACAGTTAGTGCAAAATCACGAGCTCTAAATAATATCATTAAACTCGCATGAACAAGACGAACTAAATGGTGGCATCGCGCCAAATTTATGTTGTTGTTTGCTTGTATTCGCTATTTCCAACAGGTGTAAAAGGTCAGAGTTTCTACACCACCTGCAAAAGAAAGGTGTAAAAACTCTATCCTGAGGAAGAAGATGATGCGTGGCGTTCTCTGATTGGCTGGAGGGCGCGCGCGTGTTTTTTAAATTCACTTTGGATTCAGTGTTTTGCAGGTACGTCACGTGTCATGGTCCCTCATGATGGTAACCATCAGATCTGTCCACTCACCAATCCAGCGCACCAGAATGAAGCACCATATCATGGACTCCATTTAAATATCACATCTGATTAGTATCCTTTTATTTTCTATTTTTATTTTAATTTCTTGTTAAATTAATTAAAATAGTTTTTAAAAATCCAAAAAATACACAAAAAATATTTTTAAGTAAATAAAATAATATATTATTTTCTAATATAAAAATATTTTATTTTTCTTCATAATTTAAATATTTTGCATAATTAATTAGTATATATTTATATATTTGCTTTTTAATTACTTCAACCAATCAAAAAATCATATAAAAAATTGTTCTTTATATTAAATATTGTTTATATATTATAAGCTAATTTTGTACATATTTTGAATAATTTTCTCTTCAAATTTTAATTATTTGTATAATTATTTGTATAATTATGTATTAATTAACTTAATCAATTTCAAATCAATTTCATAAAATCCAAAAAAAATTAGTTTTGTTTTAAAATTAATTAGCAAACATTTTGAACATATTTTGAACTTAATTTTTAGGTTTAAAATTTTATTTCCATCTTTTCTCATTTTAATTTAATTAATCATGCATTAATTATAATTAAAATAAATCATAAAAAATCCAAAAAAACATGTCTTTATTTTCTTGCAATTTAAATTCCTAGATAAATGTATAGGTTGCCAAACTCATGTAAATAGCGTAGTTTACATTTCCCGCACAATCGATGTAATAGCGTAGATTTATTTTCCGCATTTTACATTTCCGCATTTTAAATTCCAGCATATATAAACTGCGTGTATGCCAAAGATAAAATTGAATCGTTAGATCACTAACTCCAAAAGATAAAATACCTGAATCCAAACACAATCACACTTGCACCTCCTAAGGTAATCCCTTATCATTTTGTTCAAAATCAAAGTCAAATTCTACTGTTTCGAGTACAAAATCGAACCTTTTGTTTGTATCCGGTGAAAGGATAGATTTTTAAAGGAAATAGGATAAAGACCTTACAACTCAGGGTAGACCTCCTAATTTGCTTGCTCAAATCAAAACAAACAAAATTCTCATACACTGTTGTTTTTCAAAATAAAACTATCCAAAAAGACAATACTTTGTATACATCCAAACAAGGATCATTACGAAGTTAACGTTCTTTTTCCAAAACATCTTTTGAAAGATGAAAACACTTTGTATACATCCGCACAAGGATCATTACAAATTCAACTTACAAAGGTATTTCAAACCACATATGAGCATTTTAAAGCAATTGAAAAGTGATCGAAAGCAAGTGGCTAAGCAAACTTAAGAGCCCATGGATAACCATGGATACAAAGGGTGCTAACACCTTCCCTTTGTATAATCTACCCCCTTACCCAGAATTTCTTAAAGGTCTTTTTTCTGTTTCTTTTATAAACCTTTCCTTAATTGGATAAAATAAAAGGTCGGTGGCGACTCTCTGAATTTTCAAAAATGCGAAAGCAGAAACAATAAAAAGAGTCAGTTCACGTATCTCTCCGCGAGAGGTATGGCCGAAAACAGAGGTCCACACAAAGCCTTTTACTAAACTAAGGTTATATTTTCATAAAATAGAAAAGAGGAAGGTTTTGTGAAAAGAGAACCAAAAAGGAGAAGAAAAGGCTGAACGTGAAATTGGGAGAAGAGCAAGTGCGAAGAGCAAGAGCATCCAAGAATTCGACATCGAGGTAAGGGGAGATTCTTCTCATTAATCTCTATTATGGGTATTATGTATGATTCGATTGAGTTCGTATGTTAGGATTCTGAATTGGATTATATGTCGGTGTTTGGGGTTTTGGGATTTTGTAGAATTTAGGTTCAATTTGTGATGTGTGATGCAATTGAGCTGTCGTGAATGATGTTTGATGTTGGATATTGATGTTAGAACCTGTTAGAAGCATGTGTAAATATGCATTTTCATGCTGTGATGAGATTTTGGACATTTTGGTATGATTGGGTTCGCACTTGGAATGAATGAGGTGCTGCAGAAAAGTGATTTTTCTGCTATATCAGTAATGTAACTTGTTACATGAGGGAGGTAACCGATTACATGGTCTCAAATGGGCGAAGAACTGCATTTCGCGATGATGTAACCGGTTACATCATTTAGGTAACCGGTTACCACTGGGCGAAATTGAAAAGTAAAAGTTACTGTTAGTGATGTAACCGGTTACATCATTTAGGTAACCGGTTACCACTGAAGCTTTTTGAAAAATATTTATTTTTAATTATCCGTAACTTTTAAACCGTTGATTCTTTTTCTACGCCGTTTCGAGGACCTGGTAGATGAATTAATTCCCTATTTTATGGAGTATATTAGGGAATTATAACTTAAAAATCATTTTGTGGGTTTTGTGAATTGGTATTTGGTAGTAGATTGAGTAACGGTACGAACATGCTATGCGGTGTTTTAGCTAGTATGATTGCTGAGGTGATAATATATATTGTTGTGTTAAATGTAATATGTTGTGGTGAATATCAAATGGTTGTGATATTATTATGCTTGTATGTTGTGAATAAATGATTATGAATCGTTGGTGGATGTTAATGATGAGCATGTCATGGTTGATGCATGCATTTCATAATCATGTTGTGGGTTGTATCCCTTATGGTGGTGGGACAGCGGTAGCTAATTCCCATCGTGTGGAATTAGTGAGAGAAGTAGCCGAATCTTTATGGTGGTGGATCGGTGAGATGGGTTATCCCATGTTTGGTACCACATGCATTTAGTTGCATTGCATTAGGTTGTTGTGTATAATTATAACATGAATGGAAGTTGTCCAATGTTATAATTTGTGTGCATTGATATAGATGATTGTATTGATGAATGTTGCTATACTATCTGAATATAATTGATTTGGGTGAATAATGTATGGATGAAGTTGCATTGTTTATATTCCTTTAACATTTGTTAATGCGAATGAAACTCACCCTTACTGTTGTTATTTTTCAGATTGAGGAGTAGCTTGTGTACTTGGTGAGGATTAGCTCGTCAAGTAGTTCGTTAGAGTCAGTTGGGTCTGTGTC
Organism: Vicia villosa; assembly: GCF_029867415.1. Lineage (NCBI taxonomy): Eukaryota > Viridiplantae > Streptophyta > Magnoliopsida > Fabales > Fabaceae > Vicia > Vicia villosa. The sequence goes on along the minus strand of NC_081186.1, from coordinate 18,675,781 downwards.
ATGCTCTGGTCGTGTAACACTGGGAACGTTATTTTAGAATTGGTTGATAAACTCTTGTTTGTTTACAGTTTATGGTTGAATCATGAGTCTCCGACTCCGGATGTTTGATTATTCAGTTGTTAAGAATATTCCGCTGTGTTAACATGCTACCTGAATAATTTTTGGTTTATCGTTCCTTTATGGCATGACATGAATATTTATTTATTTTGTTGGAGTTGTAATACCCTTTTTCATGTTTTACTCTGATTTTTGTTAATTTTTCCGCGGGGTTTAGAAGGGTGTTACAATAGTGGTATCAAAGCATAGTCGGTCGTTTGAGTCAGAGTCTTAGTGTCGGTCAATCCTTTGTATGCGATTAGTGTAAGGTTGACACTGTCGATACTTGTTGTTCTAATGAATATTATTTGATATTTAGCAGAACAATGGCCGGAAGAGGAGGAAGAAACGACGACGCGATCGTTGAGGCTCTGGGCATGATTGCTGGTGTGTTGGGAGGGAATGCTAATGGGGCTGATATTGGTGCTGACAGGCAGCTGAACAGTTTTCAGAGGAACAATCCTCTGTTGTTCAAAGGCACGCACGATCCCGAAGGCGCTCAGAGGTGGCTGAAGGAAATTGAAAGGATCTTCCGAGTGATCGATTGTGCTGAAAATCTGAAGGTGAGGTATGGTACTCACATGCTGTCTAAAGAGGCTGATGATTGGTGGATGGCTAGTAGGGATTAACTTGAATCCGCAGGTGTAGCAGTTACTTGGGCTGTATTCAGGCAAGAATTCTGGAGGAGGTACTTTCCTGAGGATATTCGGGGCAAGAAAGAAGTTGAGTTTTTGGAGCTGACACAGGGTAACATGACGGTACCGGAATATGCTTCAAAGTTTGTTGAGCTGGCCAAGTACTATGTCCACTATAACAATGATGAAGCGAGCGAATTTTCGAAATGTGTTAAGTTCGAGAATGGTCTCCGTGATGAAATTAAGCAGGGAATCAGGTACTAAAGGATTCGTTGGTTTACTGATTTGGTAGATTGTAGTAGAATATATGAAGAGGATAACCTCAAGCTGAAGTCATCTCACTCCCGCGAGTTAGTTGACAAGAAGGGGAAGAAGCCTATGGACCGTGGTAAACCATATGGTAGAGGCAATTATAAAGCTGGAAATTGGAGGAAGCCTAGTGGGGGAGACTCTAGTGCCCCTGTTAAGTGCTTTAAGTGTGGTGAACCTGGGCATCGCGTTCACGAGTGCAAAAGTGAAGAGAAGAAGTGCTACAGGTGTGGTAAGGCAGGCCACATTGCCGTTGACTGCAAAGGAAAGACTGTAACTTGTTATAACTGTGGTGAAGAGGGCCATATTAGTCCACAGTGTCCTAAGCCAAGGAAGAATCAAACTGGGGGTAAAGTTTTCGCTTTATCAGGTTTAGAGACTACTCCAGAGGATCGATTGATTAAAAGTACGTGTTTTATCCATGGCACTCCTTTAATTGCAATAATAGATACTGGAGCAACTCACTCGTTTATTTCGTTGGATTGTGCTAAACGCCTGAACTCGGAAATATCTGATATTAATGGAAGTAAGATCATTGACACTCCTGCGTCGGGTTCAGTGACTACTTCGTTTGCCTGTTTGAACTGTCCAATTGATATTTTTGGTAGAGAGTTCGGAATGGACGTAGTGTGCCTTCCTTTGGAACAACTTGATGTTATTCTGGGCATGAATTGGTTGCAATTTAATCGGGTTCATATCAACTGTTTCACGAAGACAGTTATTTTTCCAGAAGATGTCAGTGTTGAGGATCTAGCAATGACGGCTAGACAAGTGGGTGAAGCAATGAAGGACGGGGCGGCTGTGTTTGTGTTAATTGCATCCATGGAAGGGAAGAAGAAAGTGGTGAGTAGTGACTTACCGGTTGTATGTGAATTTCCAGAAGTTTTTCTAGAAGATGTAAGGGAGTTACCGCCCGAAAGGGAGGTAGAATTTGCTATTGAGTTAGTTCCTGGAACTAGTCCTGTGTCGATGGTGCCGTATCGTATGTCGGCATCTGAATTAGCAGAGTTGAAGAGTCAGCTAGAAGAGTTACTGGAAAAAGAATTCATTCGTCCTAGTGTGTTGCCGTGGGGTGCGTCGGTGTTGTTGGTAAAGAAGAAAGAAGGCTCTATGAGACTGTGTATGGATTATAGACAGCTGAATAAACTTACTATCAAGAATCGGTATCCATTACCGAGGATTGATGATTTGATGGATCAACTGGTTGGTGCGAGTGTGTTCAGCAAAATTGACTTGAGGTCGGGATATCATCAGATTCGGGTGAAGAAGGACGATATTCAGAAAACGGCATTTAGAACAAGGTATGGTCATTATGAGTATACAGTGATGCCATTTGGGGTAACTAATGCACCGGGGGTTTTCATGGAGTATATGAATAGGATCTTCCATCCTTACCTGGATCAGTTCGTGGTGGTATTTATCGATGATATTCTAATATATTCTAAGAGTGAAGAAGAACATGCAGAGCATCTAAGGGTGGTATTAGAACTATTGAAGGAAAAGAAACTTTATGCGAAACTGTCAAAGTGTGAGTTCTGGCTAAGTGAAGTAAGCTTTCTTGGGCATGTAATTTCTAAAGATGGTATTGCCGTCGACCCAACGAAAGTGGAAGCAGTGTCTCAATGGGAAGCTCCAAAGTCAGTTTCTGAAATCCGTAGTTTCCTTGGTCTTGCGGGTTACTATAGAAAGTTCATTGAAGGTTTTTCAAAGTTAGCGTTGCCATTAACTAAGTTGACTAGGAAGGGTCAAGAATTTATCTGGGATTCGAAATGTGAAGAAGGATTCCAAGAGTTGAAGAAGAGGTTGACTAGTGCGCCGATCTTGATTTTGCCGAATCCGGCGGAATCTTTTGTTGTGTATTGTGATGCTTCATTGTTGGGATTAGGAGTTGTACTGATGCAGAATCAACAGGTAGTCGCTTATGCATCGAGACAACTCAAAGTGCATGAGAGAAACTACCAAACCAATGATTTAGAGTTGGCAGCAGTGGTATTTGTGTTGAAATTGTGGAGACATTATCTGTATGGTTCGAGGTTTGAAGTATTTAGTGATCACAAGAGCCTGAAGTATCTCTTTGATCAAAAAGAGCTGAATATGAGGCAAAGAAGATGGTTAGAGTTCCTCAAGGATTACAATTTTGGACTGAATTACCATCCGGGTAAAGCAAATGTAGTTGCCGATGCTTTGAGTAGGAAGTCCTTGCATATGTCTATGCTTATGGTGAGAGAACTGGATTTAATTGAACAATTCAGAGATTTGAGTTTAGTATGCGAAGGCACTCTTGTCAGTGTTAAGTTGGGTATGCTGAAGCTAACTAGTGGTATTCTGGAAGAGATTCGAGAAGTTCATAAAGCTGATGTAGAGTTGGTAGATAAGTTGACTCTGATTAACCAAAGAAAGGGAGGTGAATTCAGAATCGACGAGAATGGTATTATGAGGTTTGGTAATCGTGTTTGTGTTCCTAATGTTTCCGAATTGAGGAAGAGTATTCTCGAAGAAGGACATCGTAGTGGATTGAGTATTCATCCTGGTGCTACCAAGATGTACCATGACTTAAAGAAGTTGTTTTGGTGGCCTGGAATGAAAAAGGAAATAGCTGAATTTGTCTATGCTTGTTTAACTTGCCAGAAGTTGAAGATTGAGCATCAGAAACCGTATGGAGCTATGCAACCGCTATTTATTCCAGAATGGAAGTGGGATAGTATATCTATGGATTTTGTTTCTGGTTTGCCAAAGACGGTGAAGAACTATGAAGCCATTTGGGTTATTGTGGATAGGTTGACAAAGTCTGCTCATTTCATACCAATGAGGATGGATTACTCGAGGGAGAAGCTGGCTCAATTGTACATTGAGAAGATAGTGAGTTTACATGGTATTCCTTTGAGTAACGTGTCAGATAGAGATCCAAGGTTTACATCCAAATTCTGGGAAGGTTTGCAGAAGGCTTTGGGTACTAAGCTGAGAATGAGTTCTGCTTATCATCCGCAGACAGATGGACAGACGGAAAGAACTATTCAATCGCTAGAAGATTTGTTGCGTGCTTGTGTGATGGAAAAAGGCGGTACTTGGGATAGTTATCTACCCTTGATCGAATTTACCTACAATAATAGTTTTCACTCGAGCATTGGTATGGCTCCGTTTAAAGCTTTGTATGGTCGGAGGTGCAGGATGCCTTTATGTTGGTATGAATCTGGCGAAAGTGCTGTGATTGGACCGGAGATTGTTCAAGAAACAACGGAAAAGATTAAGATGATTCAGGAGAAGATGAAGGCTTCTCAAAGTCGTCAGAAGAGTTATCATGACAAGAGGCGGAGAACACTTGAATTTCAAGAAGGAGATCACATGTTTATGAGAGTTACTCCTATGACTGGTATCGGACGAGCTCTAAAGTCAAAGAAATTGACTCCGCATTTTATTGGTCTGTTTCAAATTTCGGAAAGAGTAGGAGAAGTGGTGTATCGCATTGCGTTGCCACCGACGCTTGCGAATCTGCATGATGTATTCCATGTGTCGCAGTTGCGGAAATACATTACTGATCCGTCTCATGTGATCCAAGTGGATGATGTACAGGTAAAGGATAATCTGACAGTTGAAGCTTTGCCTATGAGGATTGAAGATCGGAAGGTGAAACAATTGCGTGTCAAGGAGATAGCGTTGGTCAAAGTAGCTTGGGGAGGACCAGCCGGTGGAAATGTTACATGGGAATTGGAGAGTCAGATGAAGGACTCTTACCCGGAACTCTTTGCCTAAGGTATGTTTTCGAGGACGAAAACTTTTCTAGTGGGGGAGGGTTGTAACACCCCATAAATTTCTTTATTTAATTTAATTAATTTTTTTAATTAAATAATAGAATTAATTGAATTAATTGAATTATTTGGGAAATATGGATTAATGAGGCTAATGGGCTAGTGTCGCGAGTAGCAATTGGGGGGTGTGTCAGTTGCAAAGCCTTTTACTAAACTAAGGATATATTTTCATAAAATAGAAAAGAGGAAGGTTTTGTGAAAAGAGAACCAAAAAGGAGAAGAAAAGGCTGAACGTGAAATTGGGAGAAGAGCAAGTGCGAAGAGCAAGAGCATCCAAGAATTCGACATCGAGGTAAGGGGGATTCTTCTCATTAATCTCTATTATGGGTATTATGAATGATTCGATTGAGTCATATGTTAGGGTTCTGAATTGGATTATATGTCGGTGTTTGGGGTTTTGGGGTTTTGTAGAATTTAGGTTCAATTTGTGATGTGTGATGCAATTGAGCTGTCGTGAATGATGTTTGATGTTGGATATTGATGTTAGAACCTGTTAGAAGCATGTGTAAATATGCATTTTCGTGCTGTGATGAGATTTTGGACATTTTGGTATGATTGGGTTCGCACTTGGAATGAATGAGGTGCTGCAGAAAAGTGATTTTTATGCTATATCAGTAATGTAACTTGTTACATAAGGGAGGTAACCGATTACATGGTCTCAAATGGGCGAAGAACTGCATTTCGTGATGATGTAACCGGTTACATCATTTAGGTAACCGGTTACCTCTGGGCGAAATTGAAAAATAAAAGTTACTGTTAGTGATGTAACCGGTTACATCATTTAGGTAACCGGTTGCCACTGAAGCTTTTTGAAAAATATTTATTTTTAATTATCCGTAACTTTTAAACCGTTGATTCTTTTTGTACGCCGTTTCGAGGACCTGGTAGATGAATTAATTCCCTATTTTATGGAGTATATTAGGGAATTATAACTTAAAAATCATTTTGAGGGTTTTGTGAATTGGTATTTGGTAGTAGATTGAGTAACGGTACGAACATGCTATGCGGTGTTTTAGCTAGTATGATTGCTGAGGTGATAATATATATTGTTGTGTTAAATGTAATATGTTGTGGTGAATATCAAATGGTTGTGATATTATTATGCTTGTATGTTGTGAATAAATGATTATGAATCGTTGGTGGATGTTAATGATGAGCATGTCATGGTTGATGCATGCATTTCATAATCATGTTGTGGGTTGTATCCCTTATGGTGGTGGGACAGCGGTAGCTAATTCCCATCGTGTGGAATTAGTGAGAGAAGTAGCCGAATCTTTATGGTGGTGGATCGGTGAGATGGGTTATCCCATGTTTGGTACCACATGCATTTAGTTGCATTGCATTAGGTTGTTGTGTATAATTATAACATGAATGGAAGTTGTCCAATGTTATAATTTGTGTGCATTGATATAGATGATTGTATTGATGAATGTTGCTATACTATCTGAATATAATTGATTTGGGTGAATAATGTATGGATGAAGTTGCATTGTTTATATTCCTATAACATTTGTTAATGCGAATGAAACTCACCCTTACTGTTGTTATTTTTCAGATTGAGGAGTAGCTTGTGTACTTGGTGAGGATTAGCTCGTCAAGTAGTTCGTTAGAGTCAGTTGGGTCTGTGTCATGCTCTGGTCGTGTAACAATGGGAACGTTATTTTAGAATTGGTTGATAAACTCTTGTTTGTTTACAGTTTATGGTTGAATCATGAGTCTCCGACTCCGGATGTTTGATTATTCAGTTGTTAAGAATATTCCGCTGTGTTAACATGCTACCTGAATAATTTTTGGTTTATCGTTCCTTTATGGCATGACTTGAATATTTATTTATTTTGTGGGAGTTATAATACCCTTTTTCATGTTTTACTCTGATTTTTGTTAATTTTTCCGCGGGGTTTAGAAGGGTGTTACAAGTTGAGCCACCGGCAGCAGTGTCTATAAGCTGTTTTGTCTTGACTCGTAGACCATTCACAAAAGTTTGCATTTGCTCGGTTGGATCCATGTTATGAGTAGGACATGCAACCAAACACCTCTTAAACCTTTTATATGCATCTCCAAGTGATTCCCCTTCTTTCTGTTTGAAATTGACAATGTCATATCTTTTTCGAATGAAAACTGAAGCAGGGAAATACTCCTTAATGAAAGCATTTTCCATCTCTTGCCATGTCGTGATACTCCCAGCTGGAAGTGAGTAAAACCACTCTTCCGCATCCTCAGATAAAGTGAATGGAAACATCACAAGTCTCTTGGCTTCTTCAGAATGGCCTTCTCTCTTCAATGATGTTGTGGTGGTGAGGAATCTTTGTAGATGCTTATTTGCATCTTCGTTGATTCTTCCTGAAAAGGGCTTGCTCTCCAACTAGCGGATAGTAGAAGGATGTATTTGGAAGTGTGCCACGTTGACCGGTTGATTTACTATTGTCATTCGGCCAAGTGGTGCGTTAGCTCTTCCATAATCACCTAAAAGTCTTTCCGCGGGAGGCGGATCAGCTGCCATAGTTTCAGATTCTGAATCTGACTGCTCGGATGGGATGGATAATGTTTCTTCGTTTTTCGATTCTGAAACTATGGTTGATTCTTCTTTTGATGCCAGTCTTTTTTGCTTAGCTTCTCGAAGTCGTGCTCGCAATGATCTTTCTGGTTCTGCGTCAAAAAGAAATTCTGCTGAGGCCTTACCTCGTATACAAGATTAGACAATCATTAGTTGAGAGCAACAATAAAATAAAAACAAAATAAAAATTACAGAAAAATAATATTTTAGTTGCAGAGCAAAAAAAATTCAATTGACTTATTAGTCACTTATATTTTGGCAATTTCCGGCAACGGCGCCAAAAACTTGATCGGAAAAATAGCAAGTGTACTATTTTCACCGATGTATGGGTTTACCCCAAGTATCGATCTCGAGGACTGCGTAAGAAATATAAGTTATTATAATGAGTCAATTAAACAAAAGAGCATAGGGGTGCTTTTGATTATCAATGAAATAAGTTGAAATAATACAAATAAGCTGAAATTAAAATTGAGCTTTTTATAATATGAGAAAAATGCCAAGGTAAGGTGTGTGATTTACTCTATAACTCCTCTAGATTAATATCTCTTTAACAAGTTCATACAATTCAATTATTTATTCTTAAGAATGTTTTCCCTAAGTCCTTAGTGAAAACCTTTTGGTTTATAATCCTATTACCTAAGTCCTTAGAGACATAGGAGAAAACCAAATCTTTGATTAATCAAGAATTTCTAAATAACCATACGGTATCCCTAGTCCTAGGTGATAACTATACGGTTCAATTGTATACAAACCTTAACAATCATAGTCCTACAAATTGTTAACCATAGAATAATCCTTATTGATCCGATAAAGACAACATTAAAAACATTATACAATCGAATTGAATAATACGAACATTTGATTAACGAAATACGAAATCCAGAGTTATTACAAATCAAATCAGCGACACCCCCTAGCATTGAAGAGTTTAGACATTACAAAGATTAATGAAAACTCTGATCTTCAATGATGTCCACCGTTGAATCTCTCCGTCTCCGAAACCCTTGATGAAACTATCTTCTCCTCTCTCTGGAATTCCATCGTATGATGCCAAAAAGTACCCTACTCCCCTTTCACAACTTTGTTTAAGTAGTTTCAGTATTAGTCTCAGCATAAAGTCCAAAATGCCCTTAATGACCGGACAACTGGCAAAAGATTACAAAATGGAAGTTGTCTGCGTAACCATCTACACTGGCCGTGTAGATTCATACGAGTACCCGTGTAGATCTCCTGACTTAAGTGGTTGAAATTTCCTGCTCCAGACACATCAACAAGGGCCGTGTTGATTTACACGGGCGGCCGTGTTGATTCACTGACTTGGCTCCTTTTAACTTCCTTCCTTAAGCCTTTAACACGGGTTGTGTTAACTTACACGGGTGCCCGTGTTAACCTTCTGATTCTTCACAAACTCTCATCTTTTGGCCTTCCAGCATCTCTACAGTCTGACTATTATTTCCTTGCTCACCGGCATCAATCTGAAACACTAACAATACCACACGCAGGCATAAACAGGGTCTTTTGACAAAATCACTACCAAAATGCAATGAAATACTATGAATTACTAATTAAGATAAACTTAACTTAAAAGCAATAAAAACAACCAACTGTGTTACTGATCAGTGGTTTTTACACGTTTATTTACCATTGATTTTAGTCGTCTTTGCTTTATATTGTCAAGCGTTTTACTTCATTCTTCTACATTTTATGCTTTGGTTGTGTATTTTACTGTTTGCAGGCTCAAAGGAATAAATCGAGACAAATCAATGCGAAAAAGTACAAAAAGGGGAGTTTCGAAGGAAGTGAAAAATCAAGCTACATGAGGTCTGACACGACCACTTGTGTCACCTGAAACTAGCCGTGTTAGGATGAAGCGTGGCCAAGAAAATGCAACAGAGATGAAAGTCACGGGGCTGACACGACTCGTGTTAGCAAGTGTGAGATCTGGAAATTTTCAGCATGTTTCTCATCGTGACAGGTGTGTAGTATTTTGATCATAACTAGAGCTTCGTAACTCCGATTGACGCGGTTCCGGTGGCAAAATTTTGCTAACGAAAAGGGCTACAACTTTGATGAAGAACCCAAAGACAAAATATTAAGTTATGGGCTGACACGGGCCGTGTTACCTGACACGGGCACCCGTGTCAGGAGGCCTGGGAGAAAAAAATAAGTTTTAAGATGACAGAAGTCTGACACGGGTGCCCGTGTTGGCTGACACGGCCCGTGTCAGCATGTGACGCTGATTTTATGATTTTTTCATATTCTTTCCATGGGTTAAGCTGTGGGGGCATTTTGGGTACTTCCAACCAACCTAAGTGAGTATGCACTATATAGAAGAGTTTTAATGATGAAAAAGGGGACTTTTTGGCAAGGAGAAGACACGATTGAAGATTGGAGAAAACAAGGGTTTGGGAGAGATGAAGGTTTTCATGAACGGAAACAATTGAAGATCAACTTTCATCTCAATTCTTGTAATGTCTCTATTTTATATTTTGTTTTCTTTGAACAATATGAGTAACTAAACCCTAATGCTAGGGGGTGTCCCTGATTTGATTCTGTAATGATTTTGAATTCTTGAGTCCATCAATATATTTGTTTTCTTAATTAATTTAATTGTATAAGGTTTTTGTGCTTTCTTTGTCGGACCAACAAGATTGATTTACGGTTAACAACCAGCTGGACAGCGGTTGTTAAGGTTTTTGTACGATTAGACTATAATAGATATCACCTAGGACTATGGATACCCTATAGTTACCGGTTAACTCTTGATAAAATAAAGGCTTGATTTCATCATAATTCTCTAAGGACTTAGGATTTAGGATGAATGTTCAAAGGTTTTCCCGCTAAGGAATTGGGGGAAAATATCCTAAAGGGCTGGTAATTGAATAGTATGAACTTGTTGAGGAGATCTAAATCCAAGGTTATTACAGGAACAATCACACACTTTACCCTAGCATAATACTCATATTTGTCAAAAAGCCAATTTACTTTTCTGCTTATTTTAATTATTGTTTAGTCACAATTTGCAAACACAACCCCAACATTAGTTTTTGTTTAATTGAACTACAATTTGAACTCGATATTACTACGCAGTCCTTGAGATCGACATTCGGGGAATTTCCCTATTATTACTACAGAGGCAAAATAGTACACTTGCTATTTTACCGATCAATTACCGAATTGATGAATTTTCGCCTGATGAAAGACCGAAACTTACATAGAAATGGTGACCGATCAGTTACTTATTAAAAAATGGATTCCATCTAACTTATTGATTTCTAGATTTGTCTTGAAGATTATTTGAAAATCCTTAAGATAATGGAACCATGAAGATTGTTCAATGCTGGAAATTTGGAATTCTAAATAGCTGGAGTACAACTCACTGTTTGATTGAATTTACCTGATGCATTTTCTGTTTTCACTTGATTCAAAAAATCAGTAAAAAAAAACATAATTTTGAATTGGATACTTTCTATTTTCAAGACAATATATTGCATTGGTTTTGAAACTTTGTAAACTGAATGTAGACTGGTGCAAGTGTTGTGGTGTATCATTTCGCTTCACTTTGCAGGATTATGAGAGAGGGCTTTTTGTAACACCCCATATTTTATAGTTTTAATTTAATCGGAAATTAAATTATTATTTAGAATTATTTAGTATTTTCGTTGAACTAATTGGAGGAATTATGGAATATTGGTCTTTGGGCCAAGTGTAGTATTTAGTAATGAGGGGGTGTTAAGTTGTTGAGCTCATTACTAAATTATGTTATGTTTTCATAAAACAAGGAAATAAGAGAATATTGGACTTTTGGGGTGTGAGGGGTAATTAGGGGGTGTATGGAGTAAAAAGCTCTACACTTAGTCCTAATTCTATTATTATTTTATTATTGGGAAAATAGAAAAGAAAGGAACAAGAGAAGAGTTGGGAGAAAAGATTTTGATCGTAAAAGTGAGAAGAGCAAAGGAAGGAGGAAAAACCCCAAAGTTCAAGGATCAATTCAAGAATCTCCATCAAGGTAAGGGGTGACTATTCTTTATTAACTAGTATTATAGTTTTGATGATGGTAGAATAGATTAAGAGTTTGAACCTCTATTTAGGATGTTAGGGTTTATGAGATTCTGACACTGATATGTCCAATTTGATGAATATAATGCAATTGGTTTGTTATAATTGATGGATGATAGTTATATTGCATTGTTGTTGTGTTAGAATCACGGAAACTGATGAAAATTGGTCACTATAATGTGTGGGTTCGTATTTGGTGTTGATAGTGAAAGTAGGAATGAAGAAAAGTCATAAAATTGGAGTTTTTCTGCTTCAGCAGCGTCAGGAACCGGTTCCCAGGTGGGAGGAATCGGGTTCTCATAGTAAAAATTCGAAGCGAGGAAATTCTGGGTTTCAGGAACCGGTTCCCACTTGGGAGGAACCGGGTTCCAGCTCTTTTTTTCAAAAACCATTTTACTTTAAAAACTTCTAATTTTCAAACCGTAAGTCCGTTTTGAGCGCCGTTTTGTGTGTTGGAAAGATAATTTAATTTTCTATCTAATAAAATATCTTAAAGAGAAGTAGCTCAATTTTTATTTTAAAAATCCGGTATTTTGTGGTGGTGAATTATACTTGTATGCACAAGTAATAAATGTAGTTATGCGGTGGCTTTGCGGCAATGTATTTGCTAAGTTGATGTTGTGTTTTGTGTGATGTAAGTATTAGATACATGATTGTTGAATGGTGTTAAAATATGAATGCACTATTCGGTGTTATATTGGCGAGTTGTTTATGATAATGATGTTTCATTTTAATCGGTATTGGTTTTGGTGAGTTTATACATTGTGTGCATATATAGATGAATGTGACAATGTGGTAATATGGTGAGGATATTATTGGGATTATTATGGTGATGAATGATTTGTTTTGAATGATGCTGAGACATGTACATACTTTATTGGTGATGAAATGATGAGTTGTAATGAGACGATGTGATGCATCAGATCAGTGATGTTATAAGTATGTCATATGTATGCATTCATTCATACGCATTTTGGTGATGGATCCCGGTGATGTTGAGGATCAAATGGAGGGCATAATTCCCATTGTGTGGAATTTGTGCCGGTTGGGCTGTATCTCGGTGATGAATAGATCAGTCGGATGAATTTAGCCCATGTATGGTACCACATGCATAAGAGTCTGCATCGTCTTTGTATAAATTGTGACATGTCAGGATGAAATCCGGTGTTATGATTGTGTTGTGTTGTTGGCGCATACTCTTGACTTGTGCTTGTGATTGGTATGAATTGATTAATCTGAATATGCTAAGTAGGGTGGATAACTGCTTATGAGTTCTATATCTGACGATTTATAATGCTATTTAATTTATGGTGTAGTCTCACCCTTACTCTTATTTTTCAGATTGAAGCTAAGTGGCTTAGATGTTTGTTGAGGATGGCTTTTAGGGAGTTATCGCTTTTAGTCTAATAATTAGGTGTTGGTGTCATGCTCTGAATACTTGTAATATTGGGAACGCATGTTTTTAGAGTTATCATACTTTTTTATTTCTTTATTGTTTGGTTTGGATAATTCTCTTTTGTTGGAATAAAAGGCTTAGATCCTTATGAATGATGTATCATGTAGTATCCAAATATTATTGATTTTTCTGTTGTGATATAACATGAGTTTGAATTAATTATATGTTGTTTTCTCAGTAGAGTATGGTTACACATGGAATGTATAATTGTTTTAAATTGTGACCCCCTTGAATTCATGTTTATCTCCGATTATGCACTATGTTTTTCGGAGTATTTAGAAGGGTGTTACCCTTTTAATTTTGCTTTACTTCAGAGTTTGTGCCATTAAACCAAACGCTAAAATTGAGATGGTTACTTCTAAAGGATTGTGTCCTAAATATAAGTGTATTTTATAATAATATTAATACAATCTCTGTATCTATAGGGCGTGATGGACTTAAGAGTCGAGTGTCTAATGATGCAGTTCTATGAGGTTATGGTAGTGTGCTTATATTTGTAAATTTATGTACAATGAGAAAAATAAAACCACAAGCTTATATTTGTTTGGATGTTGTATCATTTATCAATTTGGAGATGACAAATTGGATAAACTTAATTTTTTTAGATTATTGTCTATTTGGACTTTTATGTAAAATTACTTTTCTATTGATTTTTAACTGCTTTTAATTTTGAATATTTATTTGTCTAATTTATTAAATTTTATAAACCTTTTTATTATTACAACTCCATCAACCTTATTACAACTCTCTCAACACCAGACACAAATTCTTACATAGCCATGGGGTTTTCGGCCAGCGGCAACATGGTGGGTTCAAGTGCAATTGTGGGGTGGGTGGCATTTAGTTGGTGTCTTTGTTACGAAAGATACTATATAAATTAACATATGCTATTGTTTTATTTAATATTAATTTTTAAATTAACATCTAATTTGAACTTCTTACTATTGTTTCATCATATTAATTTTTTAAATAATTTGTATTTATTTAATATTTATGACACACAGACACTCTTTTAGTTTTATAATTTTTCTAAAAAAAAAATTAAGTTAGTTGAGACATAAATACACTTATACTTTTATTTGTTTAATATATTTATGACACACAGGCGCTCTTTTAGTTTTATAATTTTTTCTACTTAGAAAAATTAAGTTAGTTGAGAGATAACTACTCTTATATCGATATTATATACGGAAACATGTTTATTATTGATTTAAATATGAACATGAATTTACAATTGATTCAAATGTTTTTATAAATAATATCTAAATAAAATTAATAATTATATACGTGAAAAAATAATAATTAGCTATTTTAAAAATAATAAACACTTTTGATTAAGCAGTTTTTTTTTGTGCATTTTTATTACATTTTGGAAACTAATGCGCAAAATACACCATTACCGTGCGAACGTACGAGTAACACACCTGTATCGTGTGAGCGCACAGATAACCATCCCGAAACCCTCACAAACGCACGGGTATAATATATAGAAACTTAAAATATATATTATTGATATAAACAATTTTTTTTTCAAAATATGTCCTTCCTTTAATATTTAATAAATTGTTTTGGTAAAATAATTTTATTTTTCTTATTACTATTTTTATTATATTTTGAAAATAAAGTGTGCGTGCCACACACCAAATTTTAATAAATAAAACATTAAACTTAATTTTTTTAGATTATTGTCTATTTGGACTTTTATGTAAAATTACTTTTCTATTGATTTTAACTGCTTTTAATTTTGAATACTTATTTGTCTAATTTATTAAATTTTATAAACCTTTTTATTATTACAACTCTATCAACCTTATATAAATATATTTTTTTCTAATACAATTTTGATTTTTTATTTTTTTTAATAATATTTTGATATTTTATAATTTGTTTGAATTCTCATAACAAAGTGTTCACATGTCCGTGGTCCGCACAGGTAACCATACAAAAATCCACGCAAACACACGATTTTTTTATTTATTTTTTGTTCAACATTAAATAAAATTCTTTTTGATCATTTTGTTTTTGGACTTCATAACATACATTCAATTGTCTATTATTTTTATTCATGTTTAGTAAGTGAAATCTAAATAATATTTAATACTATTGTTTTATTACTTTTAATAGTTTTGTTTAAACAATAAAACTTCTATATTTCAATTTCATATAAAAAAAATTTTGATTTTTTTACTTAATACTATATGTATTCAACTCACACCAAAATTCGTGCGGGTGCACGGATTTCCTACTAGTTTTACACTAAGAAATAAATACATTTAACAACTTAAAATCAAATATCTAAATCAAAGAGAAGTACCAAAAGGCCAAAGAAAATCAAAACAAAACAAAAAACCATTTTATAATTATTTAAGTTTGCAAAAATTAAATTATAGATGTCACTCTCAATTTACAAGTATGTATTTTTCTTTGAAATAAAATATATCTTTATATATGTGATTAATTCATATAGTTATCACAATTATTATTCATTATACATTATTTTATTGTAACATAAATTTAATTAAAAAACAAATTAATTAATTTTCAATTGCATCGGGTTTTAGTCTAGTTATCATTAAACATATTAGCCTCAGACTTGATATTACCACTGCTATGGATTCATCTAGATGCAAGCCATTAGTTAAATCTAATAATTGGATTGAGGCCATGTATGCAGAAATTGAGGCACTCGCTCTTAAACCAACTTGAATCATAATTGAATAACCAAAAGGTAAAAACGAAAATATTTGCTCAGATTGTATTTTGTTTCTCATCACGAATTAAACATGATAGAGTTTCATCATAAAGTCTAGATGATATTAGCTTATGCATGATTATGAATACTAAAATGCAACTCTATTACAATAACAAAAACTATCAAATATCATCATGCTTAAAAGAAAAAGAAAACACAACTTTTATTTATTTATTTTATTTTTAACAAAAGAGAGAAAATAGTACATAGGCATAAAAGAATTTCTTATCTCTCCAAGATGCTTTGTCTGCATTGTCTTTTTCTTTCTCTGCGTTTTATGTCCGCTATGAACCATATTCAACATTCGCAACAATTCACAAACACTCACACACAAAAACAATAGTTACAAATAATGGCACCTTTTATACTGACAGTGTCGCAAGATGGAACTGGAAACTACAGAACGGTACAAGAAGCCATTGATGCAGTGCCACTCCGCAACACTTGCCGAACGGTGATAAGGATATCGCCGGGAATCTACCGGCAGCCACTATATGTTCCAAAAACTAAGAACTTCATCACTTTCGTTGGTTTGTTTCCTGGCGATATTGTTCTGACATGGAACAACACTGCCAATAAAATTGATCACCATCAAGTAGGTTCATGAAATGGGATTGTGTCAAAATTCAAACTTTATGTTAGTTTTTTATGGTGTTATGCTATGATGATTAGTAAAATATTTTTCTTGTAGGGTTCTAAGGTGATAGGGAATGGGACTTTTGGTTGTGGAAGTACTATCGTGGAAGGAGAAGATTTTATTGCTGAGAATATTACGTTTGAAAATTCTTCTCCTGAGGTATATCATACTGTTTTTTAAGCTTTTAAATTTGATTGCTGTTTTGTAAAGTTAGTGCAGTTACAACCCAGTCCTTATGCACTTCCCTAAAAAAAAACATCTTGATGTTGAAATGTTTAGTTTTTATGAGAAAAATTGGATTATGAAAAATAGCTATTGCAGCATGATTATCTATAAAGATGTTAGTGTTTTTTTTTCTCCTCAAGGTCCTCAGCCACAAAGTTTGATATACAACAATAGTACTTACTAGCAACATCAAATTCTACTTTAGCGGTATATTGAACAATTGTTTCTTCAATTTTTTGAATCCTATAAAAAATTCATGATCCAACCAATTTGAAGGCACATACACTGTTAGAGAACCCAACCAATTTGAATTCCTTTTTTTCTTAAACTTGATGTCAAGTTTGATTAAATTTGAGTACCTAATCACCCTCTTAGCAGCTTTCGAGTGAATTTCACTTGCACATTGCATGAATCGCATAAAACACTCACAAGATTTAAGATGTCTGGTCTTGTTACTATAAGATATATAAGGCCCCAATCAAACTCTAAAGTATGCCTCATCATCTTTTACAACTTTATCTTCCTTGCTCAACTTCTCTTTTCGTTTCATATGAGTGTTTATTGAATTGCAATCTTCTTTACGAAGTCTCTTCAAATTTTTTTTCATATTTCTTTTGGCAAATGAAAACTTTGTCTTGATTATTTTTAATCTCAAACAAAAATAACAATTAAGCCTTGTCCCGCTAAGTAGGGTTGGATACATAGATCAACTTTCGCCATAATATTATATCTAAAACCATACTTCTATCCAAATCGTTAATCTCGAAGGTTTTCTTAATAACTTCTCTTATAATTTTTCTAGGTCTTCCTCGTTGTTTAACTCCTCTCTATATGATCTACTGTGTTTACCACCGAATCTACATGTCTTCTCTCTACATGCTCAAACCATCTAAGTCCATTTTTCACCATCTTCTCTATTATATATGTTACTCCAACACTTTCTCTAATATTTTGATTTTTAATCCTATCTTCTATAGTCTTATCACATATCCAACGCAACACTCTAGTCTTTGTTACACTTACTTTATTCTCGTGTTGATTCTTACTCGCTAAACATTTCTCCCGTACAACATCATAGGTCTAACCGCAGTCCGATAAAATTTTCCGTTCAACTTGAGTTGTACCTTTGCGTCATATAAAATCCCTGAAGCCCTCCTCCATTTCAGCCATCCATCTTGAATTCGATGGATTACATCTCATTTTATTTCTCCATCATTTTGTATTACGGACCCGAGTTATTTAAACTGTGTGACTTGATGAATGATATGGTCTCCAACTTTCACCTCTAAGTACAAGTCTTGATGATCCATCTGATACTACTCCATCACATGTCGGTAGTAGACAAATTGCTTCTATGGTTAACCTTTCAGGCATAAAACCAAATTGATTCTCAGTGAATTAAGTCTCTAATCCAAGTCTCTGTTCAATCACTATTTCCCATAACTTTATTGTATGACTCATGATTAATTCCCCCTATAATTTTCAAAATTTTGTATATACCCTTGTTCTTATAGATTGGAACTAAAGTGTTTCTTCTTTATTTATCCGACATTTACTTTGATCTTTTAATTTCATTAAAGAGTTTGGTAAGCCACTCAATACCTCTATCTCCAAGAATTTTTCACACTTAAATAGGTATGTCGTTTGGTCCAACCTCCTTAGAGTTACTCATCATTTTCAAGGCTTCTTTTACCTCTTGTTTCTGAATTTCACAATAGTAATTATAATTTCAGTCATCTTCTCTAATGTCAAGTATGATAGAGTCCAGTGAGATATCACATTCTTCATTAAATAAATTGTAGAAATAAATCTCTCACATATCCTTTATATCTTTGTCCCGAACTAAGACTTTTTCTTCTTCATATTTAATTCACTTCATTTGATCCAAATCTCTTGACTTTCTTTCTCTTCCCTTAGCAAGCCTATATATATATATATATATATATATATATATATATATATATATATATATATATATATATTCTCTCTCCTTTGTTTTTAAAGATTGGTATAATCCATCAAAATCTTGGATTCTTGCTTCACTAACTATCGTCTTCTTCGTCTCATGTTTAGCTTTCTTATATTTTTCCAAGTTTCGGCATTTTCACACCTAGACAATTCGTTAAAACAATCATTTTTAACTCTAACTTTACTTTGAACAATATCATTCCACCACCACGGTTCTTCATCCTTAAGCACGAAATCTCTTAATTTTCCCAACGTATGTTTAGCCACTTTTCTAATATCTTGAGTCGTCTTATTCCACATATCATTAGCACTTCCTTGTGGTTGTCCAAACCCTCGCTCCAAGATTTTGTGTTGGAAACTTTCTTCTTTTTCACCATTCAAATGTCACCACTTGATCAGTGACATTCCCATGTGACTTCTTATCTTATCTCTCCCATTGATTCTTACATCCATAACCAATACTCTATGTTTCGTAGTCAAGCACTCTCCTAGAATAACTTTAATTTCCAACAAAATCTTCCTATCAGACTTCATAATGAGAAAGAAATATATCTGAGAACATGTCACCCACTTTTGTATGTGATAAGATTTCCATCTCTTTTTCTAAACCAAGTATTTGTTATAGTAAGAACCAAAGCCCTATGAAAACTCTAAGATGGGTTTACGTTCTGCATTTACCTCGCCTAGACCGTGCCCCAATGCACGCTCTCAAAGCATCTTGTTATACTTCCTACATGTTCATTTAAATAACCTCCTAGAAAAAATTTATCTCCTTGGTGTATATCGTGAATTAAACCTTATAAATCCTCCCAAAATTTTATCTTAAGGTATTATGGTAAGCCAACTTGAGGTGCATAAGAACTAGTAACATTAAAGGTGTTTTGTTCCACTATAAATTTCAAGGCTATGATTCGATCTCCTACTCCCTTCACATTCACAATATCTTTGTCCATAATAATTTCAACCCCATTTATTGATCTAACATTTCTGGTGTACCAAAGCGTAAATTTTGAGTTGTCTAATTCTTTCGCTTTTTCACCTGTCCATCTAGTTTCTAATAGACACATAAAGTTGATCTTCCTTGTAATCATAGTGTCCATTATTTCCATATATTCTCTAATAAGTGAGCCTATATTCCATGATCCAAATCGACTCCGCCTCTCTGGAACTCTTGCTTATTTTTCACTACGTCCAAGTGGAGATGCACAAACCCTTTCTCATTTGACACTATACTCGAGTCATATAACGGATTGCTTATAGGCAACGACCTAGAATTTACATTATTATGTAGTTGATCCATGTCATATAGATTCGATAAAGTTTTATGTTGGTTGCTGACTTCCTAACATAATCCTCTCCTTTCATCCGGAATTGAGACTGGCTATTCATAGCAAAGCAACATAGGAAGGATTAATTTTCTTAATCTTCATTCTGATAAAAACCATCAGTATAAAAAATTTCATCTCAAGTACTTTCATCATTTCCATCTTGAATTCATCAATCAAAGTTGCATAATTTTTAATTACCAAAAGATAATCAACACAATCAGAGTAATAAGAATAACAGCCTCATATTGCTTAATGTAAATAATGGAATTTGATAAACTCTTAAAAAAGTCTAAACTCAACAAATGATTATCAACTTTATTGCACCAGACTTTTGAAGCTTCTTTTAATCCATCAAGGTCCTTCTTGAGAAGTTAGACTTTTGAAGCTTCTATTAATCCATCAAGGTCCTTCTTGAGAAGTTAAACCTGTCTTCTAATGCTTTTTTTTCATGAAGATTTTGGGTTGTTTAATGATGATTTATTCTTTCAAGAAACAATTTAGAAATGTTGATTTAGCATATAATTGGTATACTTTCCATCCCATTTATATTGCAACATCAAGCAACAACCTCAAGGCATCTAGCCGAAGCATTGGTGAAAATGTGTATGAGTAGTTTACTCCTAAAATATGAGTGTAGTATTTAATAACCACCCTTGCCAAGTGTTTGTCGATGAATCCATCAACATTTATCTTGGTTTTATTACATGAGATTGGAAAAAATTTGTAGGCAAGATATTAAGGTTCTGACTTTATACGAGACATTCGGTCTTGAGCGGCGTGTGTTAAGGGATTGAGTTTCGTGCCATTAGAATTTGTTTCTTTTTCGCTTCATTCAAGGATTTGATTTAAAGCACATTCTTATATGGAAAATATTTTATTCTAAATATTTTTATAGAGAGATTAGCTTCCTATTTATATCAAATTAATATTTTATTTTAATCAATATTTAAAATTGGCCTTATGAAGAGTGATATTTATTGCACTTTTTGGAGTTCAGTTGTTCTCGTACAAAAACTCTACTAGGCTTTTATCTTGGATGTTGTTTCTATTTAAGGAGGTGTTTAACCTCCTATGAAGATGCAGACCTTGTATTTTGAAGTTTGGTGTTTTAATGCTTTCATGGAGTCTTTTTTTTTTTTGGGTTTGTATTACTTTATTTCAATGTTATCTTTCTAAGTTAGAAGGGTAGAGTATTTTCTTTGTAAATATGATTTATCACTTCATATATTTTTGTAATTATACAAACCTTAGGAGAATGGTTGAGTGAAAATGACAGGTGTAACACCCTTCTAACTCACAAAGAATATTCGCACTATAATACGAAATAACATCAAATAAAATCACCAACAAGGGTGTCACATCGTCATAAAGAGTTCATAATAACTAGTCCTGCTTCGTAACACGGGTTGCAATCAATTTTAGAACATACATCGAATGACAGTTCAACATAATTATTCAAATACTTTGCAGCGGAATCCAAAATCTAAAACATCTTTAAAATAAACTTCATAAACATTAACTAAACATCATGGTGTATGAGTTACAACTCAAATAATCAACGAGAACATAATAGTTCAAAACATAACGACCTCATCCCCGATGTTACATATCATAGCAAGACTCCTTTCAATCTAAACAACGATAAAAGGACGCCATGAAGCTATCCTCAAACTTCAACGGACTACTCCTGATTACCTGCGCGTTACCCACGTGGAGGAAACATTCAAACAGAAAGGGTGAGTATTTCATAATCATTATGTAAGACATAAGGAATAGATATAGTAGTTGTATACAAATAACCAACCTTACATATACTGATACAACGTATCCATCATATACGCATACTTACTCACACCTGCACCTCATCACCTATTCCCAACATCACCTTATGATTCAATCACAATTATCAATTAGGCACACCACATCACAAATAATCAATATCATCAAGTCATCCATCATCACAACAATGCAATGCAACAACAATGGACTCATGCATGTGGTACCAATTCATCACTGATGACTCCGTCATCGTCCTCCAAAGATCTCAACCATAGGATCGATTCCCGTTTGGAACCGGAGCACATCCACAAATTGCACTCAATCCACACAATAAGATTAAGGACAACACTGGACCAAAGGTCCAATAACATCACTGGACTTTATTCCTACAAATATGCTATGAATGCATGATGCTCAACATCACAAAATCAACGATCACAGCTAGTCAAAATGGCATCATGATTCATGTATTCATCAACGTCATATCATCATTCAACATACAACATCACAAACATATTGTCCAACACATCACACATACATCAATTAATCATGTTATCAATCAACACAACAACATTCACCAAAATCAAGTATAGAAACACAAGAATTCACAACATCAAGTTCCATACAAAATGCCTTCTAAACCTACCCAGATGTGCACAGTAAATTCCAGAAAATTCTCTGAAATTATAATAAAATATAAGTTACCATATTCTGAAATCGTTTTTCAAAAATATAAATTTTCATTTACAGGGGACCGTGCTAAGCACGCTTATACCGCGCTAATCGGGCTCTCTACTGTAATCAGGTTCTTTTTATATTTAGGAGCATGCTAATCAGGCTTCACCATGCTAAGAGGGCTTCGTGGTTTTATAGAAAATTCATGTGCGACCAGCATCATACCAAACCCAATCCTTTGCCCAAAAACTTATTTTAATCAATAATTTCCTGCGATTTAAGGTCTATTATCCTAGTTCTAATATGGATTAATCATTCTAATCACAAAAACATACATGTTCATCATACATCCATCATTCTTCATCAAACCCTAGACCTCCAAATCCTCAATAATGGTAAATTTGAGTCTAAATCATGTTATTAATCACCAATACATCAATTAACAATATCATACATCATATTCATCATGCGATCCAAACAATTCATCATGGTATTTCATCAATATCATCAAATTTATCATAAAATTCCAAAACAAAGCCAACATACAGTTATCAATCCCTTAAGACAAACATAATAATTAGGGTAACCCCCCTTACCTTAGATTATTAGTCGAACAGATTCTCCTTTCGAATTCCTACGATTAATCTTCTCCTTCTCCTCTCCTTGCTCTAGCTCTCTCTTCTTTCCTCGTTTTCTCCAAAATTCTACGACTAATGGAATTCTCTCATATTTCTCTTTTTACCTAGTTAGCCTTAGGACCCTTATTATGAACTTCCAATTATGCCCTTACTAACTCTTCCTCATATTATCTCTTATTTTATTTTATTTAAATAATAACAATTCTAATTAGACTATTATTATATTATTATTCTAATTAACACCTCACTTCTACTACCCCACACACGTCACATAAACATCACACGTCACACATTATCAACTATAAATCACCGTGATTCATATAATCACATCAAAACATCAAATATTCAATTGAATAATTAACTCAAAATATCGGGGTGTTACAACTCTCCCCCAGTTAAAGAATTTTCGCCCTTGAAAATTACCTGACAGAAACGACAACGGATAAGACTTTCTCATCTGGTCCTCCCACGTCGGGCTTTCACCTGCTGATCCACCCCACAACACCTTCACTAAGGCAATCTCTTTGCCTCGGAATTGCTTCACTTCCTGTTCTTCTATTCGCACTAGTGACACTTCAACAGTCAGGTTATCTCTCACCTGAATATCATCCATCTGAATCACATGTGAAGGATCCAGAACATACTTCCTCTACTGAGATACATGAAACATATCATGAAGATTCGCAAGCGACGGCGGCAACAATATCCGATAAGCCACCTCACCTATCCTTTTTGAAATCTGATACGGACCAATAAAACGTGGCGTAAGCTTTCTAGACTTCAAAGCTCTGCCATACTGGTTACCGGAGTAACTCTCATAAACACATGGTCATCCACTTGAAACTCAAGTGCTTTCCTCTTCTTATCATGATAACTCTTCTGAGTTCTGACGACTCTGAGAATTTTTCATCCTCTCACGGATCATCCTTATCTTATCAGTCGTTTCTTGCATAATCTCAGGTTCGAGCACAACACTCTCGCCTAATTCAGACCAACACAACGAAGTTCTACACCTTCTACCATACAAC
Organism: Vicia villosa; assembly: GCF_029867415.1. Lineage (NCBI taxonomy): Eukaryota > Viridiplantae > Streptophyta > Magnoliopsida > Fabales > Fabaceae > Vicia > Vicia villosa. The sequence goes on along the minus strand of NC_081186.1, from coordinate 18,651,833 downwards.
GCTTCATGCGGCGCCATACCGATACTCACATGAAAACTATTTTTATAAGTAAACTCAATCAATGGCAAATGGCTATCCTAAGCTCCTCCTTGGTCTAACACCCAAGCCCTCAACAAATCCTCTAATGATTGAATAGTCCACTCGGTCTGACCATCCGTCTGCAGATGATACGCCAAACTCAACCTCAAACTAGTACCTAAAGCATCTTGTAAACTCTTCCAAAACCTCGACGTAAACCTTGGATCTCTATCAAACACAATATTCGACGGTATTTCATGCAATCTCACAATCTCTTTAATATACATCTCAGTCAACTTAGAAATAGGATGGTTAATCTTCATCGGTAAGAAATGAACCGACTTAGTCAACCTATCCATAATCATCCAAATAGAATCATTGCCTTTAGCGGTCTTCCGCAAACCCGTCACAAAATCCATGGAAATACTATCACACTTCCACTCTGAAATGTTCAATGGCTACATTAACCCGGAAGGCTTCTGATGTTCAACCTTTGACTTCAAACAAGTTAAGCAAACATAAACAAACTCAGCAACATCTTTCTTCATACCGGGCCACCAAAATAATCTCTTCAAATCTTGATACATTTCCGTAGCACCTGGATGTATACTCAAACTACTTCTATGTTTCTCTTCAAGAATACTCTTCTTAAGTTCTAGAACATCTGGAATACACACGCTATCCCAAATCTCATCACACCATTCTCATCAAATCGGAATTCACCTCCTTTACCTTGGTTAATCAATGTTTTTGAAAGTTGATAATTTATTTTCTAGTGTATGATGCTTAATATACATTTCTAAAAACCTCTATGAATAATTGCGTAAGTTAGAAACGGTTCCATGAAGGATTGTCATTCAAAACAATGATTCTGACTCATAAATAAACACATCCACTCAGCTGGTATTCAAATACCACATTCTACTTTTTTTTAAATTCACACTAGTATTAGAATACCATTCTATTTCAGCACTAAAATAAGCTTATTAAGACAGAACTTCAATGGTTTTTATGTACAATCTTTGAAAACATTTTAAGCTAATTTTGAATGATATTTTGTGAGTTTTTAAGTGATATATAAAATAATTGATGATATATAAAAGATAAATATAATCTTAACTTTGTTTAATGTTGATCTTTTCCATTTTGTCATGATCAGTTTTGTCTTTATCTTTATCGTTCATTTATTCATCTTTTTCTTCTTTAATGATCATTGTTGACTTTTTATTTTTCTTCTTTTGTTGATATATTTTTCTTCATCAAAACTCTAGCCAAAGTCAAGATGAGGCTATTCTTCACAGTTGAATCTTCGGTTGCAACAAAATTACTGTTTTTTTTTCTTTCATATTTTCCTTCCTTTTTAATGCTTGTCTTAAATTGCTCCCTAAACATCTATTTCTTGTCTCATGGCCCTTAGTTTCTCTTGTGCATAAACACTTATTATTATCCAATGTTATAATGGTTGCTTCAAACTTTTTCAGACACTATTACTAAAAAAGTCAACTATCTTTGATTCAGACAAATTGGAACCTTGAATGGTTTCTAAATCCTTCATATTTTGTAGTTCAAAATCCTTAATAAGATACATAACTTGCATACCTTTGAATGTCTCATTTCCATAATACTCTCTTTTAAAATACTCCCATATTGTTTTTGTTGATTTGAGAGACATGATGTGAATGAAGATAGTCGATGATAATGCAGCAAATAAACAAGCCTGTTCTTTTGACATCCATGATATTTTGTCATTGTGATTCTTGATATGGTTCTTTGTTTGGTTGGTTGGTGTAGTAGAAGTTTTGTATTGATTTTCCACAACTTCTCAAAGACTTAAGGGCTAGATAGGTCTCCATTTTCGCAACCTAAACTAGATAATTTTTTAAATATCAATTGCCAATTGGAACTTACTTATTATTAGTCATATTTTCAAATATATTTGATTGTTTGTTAAAGTTACTTTCTGAATATACATACGAATTTGTATCATCATAAGCTTTATGCAGACATTTTTTAATATAAAGGCATAAATGTAATTGCTACATTCTTATGTATTGATCATTCTCATTATGTTTTTTTCATGGCAGGGTTCAGGACAAGCGGTGGCAGTTAGAATAACAGCCGATCGATGTGCATTCTATGATTGCAGGTTCCTTGGATGGCAGGTACGTACTTCCACTTTTAGAGTATGCAAAATGAATTAATTTTATATTGTATTTTGCTAAAGTTAAAATTAGAGAATCTCAAATACTCCCTAAAGACTAAAGAGTACCAATTTGATAAGGGAATAAAAATTTTCTTTCTTGTTAATGTGATGCAGGACACACTGTATTTACATTATGGTAAACTATATCTGAGAGATTGTTATATTGAAGGAAGTGTGGACTTTATTTTTGGCAATAGCACTGCACTCTTGGAGCATTGTCATATTCATTGCAAGTCTGCGGGATTCATAACTGCACAAAGTAGGAAATCTCCACATGAAAAAACTGGTTTTGTATTCCTGAGGTATGTATCCATGTTCATATAATTTTTTTTATGATCTATGAAACGCTAACACAAACACATATATAGATACTAGACTCACACTGAAATCGATAATAATTTTAAGAATTAAATCATGTTAAAACAAAAGTTCTTGTAGTTCGATCATGATTGAGCCTATTGAACCATGATCCAAAGTCTCATGGGTCCTTGTGTCATTGCAGATGTGTTATTACGGGAAATGGAGGAAGTTCATATACATATCTTGGAAGGCCATGGGGACCTTATGGAAGAGTGGTGTTTGCATTTACTTATATGGATCAATGTATAAAACATGTTGGCTGGAATAATTGGGGGAATGTTGAAAATGAAACAAGTGCTTGCTTCTATGAATACAGGTCCATAACTCTTTGTCCATCGTTATGATATATTATTTGCCACTAAATATAAGACTATGTCAATAAATAAAACCTCATTTCAAAATTCAAACTACAAAATGCATTTGTTCTTTTTATGTCGAAATTACAGGTGTTTTGGATTGGGTTTTGTTCCATCGAAACGTGTGAAGTGGGCTAAGATGTTAAAGGATAAAGAAGTTGATCAGTTTCTGATGCATAGCTTCATTGATCCAGAACCACAAAAACCTTGGCTAGCTCAAAAAATGGCTTTCAGGATTCCATATTCTGCTTAGGAATTATGTTTAGGACACTTGAGACATGGATGTGATTCAAAGTGTAAAACTAAAATAAAATACAAGTTTTAAAAACATTTGAATTTTTAAATCAAGCATGAGTGAGCATAATGAGGTGTTATAACTTATCTCATTATTGTAATAATTTCTTTAAAGCATAATGAGGATTCACATCAGTTATAAATATTAGTCTTTTTTACTCTTCTTAGAAATGTCAAGAATTTGATGTGATTGCCTACAATACTTTTTTCCGTTTGAATTAATCAAAGAGATTAAAGAGATTAAGAGACATGTGATGCCATATTATCAACTTATATTTTACAGTAAAATGAAGCTCTACGTGATAGCTAAAGATCTGTGAAGTCAATTAAAAGATAATCTTCCCTCTAACTAACTCTTAGCTAAATAACTAACTCTTAACAATCTTAGAGTTTAATAACCACCTAAGTAACTAGTGAATAAATGATTGTCTAATTCT